>NW_028317868.1:900000-1156438 GCF_062004578.1 Staurois parvus | reverse complement strand
GGGAGACCCCTAAGCTCTACATATATCTTCTATGTGTAAGTCACCCTGTGCCTGTTAGGGGTACAGGGTGAAATGTCCTGATTTTGTGTAGACATGTCTAGGTGGGGTGGGGGGTTGTTCATTGTTTACTGCCATGTGGTGCATCCCATTGTTCTATTGTGTGTCTTGCTTAGGCCCAAACTATTATGGGATGTATGTATTTGTGTATTGGCTTGGTGGGGGGTGTCTGTGTGTCTCTTGTTACTAAATGTATTGCCCCGCCCCGTGTATATATCTTGTGTCTGTGTTAAAATAAAGCAGTCTATTTCCTGTTTTGGTACAAGTCTGGTGCTGTTCCATCTTGTATGGTCAGCGGTGGTGTCCGTGGATCTGTGTTCAGACAGGGAAGCTGGAGTCTAATGGAAATACCCTAGTGCAGCCGGGGTCTGGTTCCGTTACACCCACTAACATGTTCATGCAGAACACTTCTTTTGTAATGGCCAATTGAAGACCCTAGCCTCATTCACCCCCTATAAGACGGATCGTGCCTTCCCTTTGTGGGCCTATCTCCAAATTAAACACTTTCTCTGCTCCAAAGCCCACTACAACAAATGGTCCTCTCACCCCCTTCTAAACCCTTTTCTCCAAAAAGGAACTCCAATGACACCTGGTTTCCACCACTTATCTTCTCCTATTTGGAGACCAAGCCCCTCTCATACTCCTGGCTTGCAGGGCTTGGATGAGAGACTTGGAGATAGATCTGTCTTCCTCAGATTGGAACCAAATCTTCACTTACGCTCATAATGGTTCGTTGAACGTTTCAACCCAAGAGAATGGATATAAATTGGCCTCTCGTTGGTATAGGACCCCCTCTAGGCTCCGTCGCTTTATTCCGACCATACCCAAATCTTGTTGGAGATGTGATTCTGAGGATGGTTCACTTCTTCATATTTGGTGGTCCTGCCCTGCCATTCAACCTTTCTGGAAGGAGTTCCATCGCATAACCTCATTGGTCTCTTCACTACCTCTTGAATTTTCCCCAGCACAATGTCTCCTCCATCATACCTCCATCCCCAGGCGCCTCTATTTAAAATCACAAGCCATGCAAATGCTAAATGCAGCCAAATTGAGCTTGCCAGCCCTATGGAGATCTTCCCGACCCCTGTCGATCCGAGATTGGCTGACACGCTTGGGCAAAGTGGCAGAGATGGAGCAACTCATCGAGTCATCACACGACAACCCAACTAAATTTTCTCACACTTGGGCCTGCTGGCTCCACTTCCAATCGACCTCAGAATACCGCTGAATTATGGGCTCTCCTCCTTGACAGCTCTTGACCTTGGAACCCCTTCTGCTTTCTCTATTAATTTGCCTACTTGACCTCCCCTCTTGGAACTGAGTGCCCCTCTCTTTAATATTGGATAAAGGAAACATTACTTGCCCACTTACCTGGCCCCTGACGACCTGATTACAGCCTCGATCCGTTTGAATTTTCCCTATGCCCTCCCCCCCCCTTTTTTTTTCCATCCTTATCCCTTCTTTCTGCCCCTATCCCCTTCTTATTCACCTCCTGCCTGCGACTCTTCCCACCTTTCTCTCTTTCTGCTATCTTCCTATTTCTCTTCCTTCCAGACAAACTCACACTATCATTTTCACTCACACTCGACTCGACTTTTCTTCTTTTTTTTTTTTTTAGATGATCCTGATAGGCACACATATCATTTTGGTAAACAAGACATATACTCCTTGACTTAATATAAGGCCACTAAAGATCCTGATCCGCAATCCCCTCCTACGTAGATTTACCTGGTTGTGTGTCATGCTCCATCTCTCACTGACCTTTTATCGACTCTAGGGTATACTGCTCCTAGATCAGTTAGAGGTCCTTGCCTTCACAAGAGCCCCTCACCCAAAACCACAACTAGGAATAGCCTTTCATCTATGGTATTCAGGAGATAATCCCCTGCAGTCCCCATTCTCCCATCTTGTTCTTCATTTTTGTGAATTTCAGACAAATTGTATCATCTAAAACATTGTGTCTTTCTATCTAACTTGATCATTGATATCGTATTGCTATCTCCTTCATGTTGTATTTTTGATTTGTTTTGTCTTATTGATTCTAATAAAAGTTATGGAATAAAAAAAATTAATCCTCTCCCTTCTCCTTGCCCTCCAGTTTGTAATAAAGTAATTACCAAAACCGGTCCACAAGGGGAATCATTATATGTAGGCACTCACCAATTACTTTTAGGGGTTTCCTCCCCTTCCTTACTAGGGTGGGAAGTAGGCCTGCCGTCCTGAAAGGTTCGCAGAAATGCCGTTACTGGTAAGTCTAACAGTTGTTTTTCTCCTATCACCTTCTAGGACAGCACACCAGAGAGGCCTACTTTAGGGTGGGACCATTGTGTCAGGAATGGACTTGCCAATAATGGTGGGACTCACCTGCCTTGTGGGCTGCAGTACCAGGGCTGGCCAGCGGGTGCTCTCAGCAATCAGAGACTCACCCCTGCAATCAGCCAAACACCTGAAGCTGATTGTAGGAGTTGTATTAAAGGAATGGCCAGACTCACAGTCAGGGCCTTGGTGTGTGTTTTTCCATGGGCCCCTGTACCTTGTATCCTGAATTCCTGTTCCTGTCTGACTTGTTGCCGACCCTGCCTGATCCTGACCTTTGCTGACTTCTCCTGCTTGATCCCTGGCTTGTGACCCTGACCATTCTCTGCCCGACCCTCTGTACCACGCTGCCCGTGAGTTACTGAACCCAGCTTGTGACCCCGACCACTCTCCCGCCTGTTCCTGGTACTCCGTTTGCCCGTTTGCTACTGACCCGGCCTGCCTGACTACTCTTTGTATTGTATGTATTGTTATCGGTGGGTGGTTTGGTTTGGTTTGTTTGCACTGTGTTTATGTTTAGTTTTGCACTGTGTTTTGTATTGTTAGTCTTAATAAATTATATTGTTTATACCATATCTGAAGCCTGCGTTTCCCTGTGTCAGTCCACACCCCTCTGGTCATACCGGGAGCCCTGACATTACACCAAGGTCGATCCTGACCAGAAGTGGCTGCACAGGGAAGCCATCTTAGCTTATTGTTGCTGGGAAGGATGGATCTTGATGAGGTGGTGTATTTATCTCTGCTAGTGTTTGATGACAAAGACTATGCTTATCAGACTCTGAAGGAGTATCCCCGGGATCAACTGCTAGAGTGTATAAGGATCGCTCATTGCCTAGTAGATCAGGGCACAGAGTTTTCTGAGGTGCAGCCATTGATTCAGGTTTGTGCTGAGTTGGCTGTACCCCTGAAAGCAGGAATGACTTTTTTTCCCCATTTAGTGTGGATCAAGTGGAATCACTGGTATGGTTGTTGGAGGATGATCCAGATTGCTTCCATGAGCATTATGAAGCTTGTCCATCACATGTGCTTATGGATTGCATAAACGCAGTGCAGTCTTTGGTCAGACAGGCTATGTGTAAGCTGAGAACCAGCAAAAACAAATGCTCCTGCGCTTGGGGATGGACTCGATGCAGGCTACAACCACATTAAGAATGTCCTGGAACATGCACACCTTGCTGCCCTCAAATGGACCGGGGAAATCCAAATATACTGAATGAGGAAAGACAAAACAGAGGGCGCACAGGCCTCACAAACGATAATATAGTCAAGGCACATCATAAAGAACAGCTGGGTCAACACCGCGCTGAGTAACAGTCCGCAATAGGGAGTTTAGACATCCAAAAAACTGACGCGATTCGAGGACTTGCCTCTTCCTCAGAGCCACATCAGCGCGGTGTTGACCCAGCTGTTCTTTATGATGTGCCTTGACTATATTGTCGTTTGTGAGTACAACACATACTTTATTTTTTATTAAACATTTTTTATGGTAATGCACTAGGCCTGTGCGCCCTCTGTTTTGTATTTCCTCATTATGCATAAGCTGAGTTTTGTTCAACCAGTACTGCAGACATGGACAGATTTGTTGCACCCAGCCTCAGTCAGCTTGCAACATCATTCCTCTGCTCAAGGCACTCTTCCTGCATCCCCGACAGCACCCCCAGTGACGGCCCAGTATACTCTGCTAACTACCACATACCAGTCCCCTTCTCCCACTTGCTGCACCTATCCTTTCTTTAACCCTGTAAAGAAGTCCTCTGTAGCAACTGCTCCCTCCTCTGTTCCATCCTCCAGCTCTTCTCTGTCTTCAGCTGCTCCATTCGTTTACAGACCTGCGTTTACTTACAGTGCTCCAGTAACTAAAACCAGAAAAAAGTGAAAACTCTTTCCAACCAATACCATCCTGCCAGTATCCAAACCGGTCAGCCTGCCATCTGAGAACCCGCCTTCCGTGGTCCAGCCTGGTGCCTCGGCACCCGCAATTCCGCCTGATATCTCTACCCAGCCGATGCCCGCTGTGGTGCCTGATGACCCGATGCCAGCTGTCGAGCCAGATGACCTGATGCCTGGTGACTCGGTGCCCGCTGTCTTGCTTGATGACCAAATGCCCGCTGTCTTGCCAGATGACTCGGTGCCCACTGCCTTGCCAGATTACTCGGTGCTCGCTGTCGAGCCAGATGACCTGATGCCTGGTGACCCGATGCCCGCTGTCGTGCCTGATGACTCGGTGCCCACTGTCTTGCCAGATGACTCGGTGCCTGCTGACGAGCCAGATGACCTGATGCCTGGTGACCCGATGCCCGCTGTCGAGCCAGATGATCCAATGCCTGATGACCCAGTGCCCGCTGTCATGCCTGGTGACCCGATGCCCGCTGTCGTGCCTGATGACCCGATGCCCGCTGTCGTGCCAGATGATCTAATGCCTGATGACCCGGTACCCGCTGTCGAGCCAGATGACCTGATGCCAGGTGACCCGATGCCCGCTGTCGAGCCAGATGACCCGATGCCCGCTGTCGAGCCAGATGACCCGATGCCCGCTGTCGAGCCAGATGACCCGATGCCTGATGACCCAGTGCCCACTGTCGTGTCTGGTGACCCGATGCTCGTTGTTGAGCCAGATAACCCGGTGCCCGCTGTCGAGCAAGACGATCCAATGTCTGATGACCCGGTGCCCGCTGTCGTACCTGGTAATCCGATGCCCGCTGTCGAGCCAGATGACCCGGTGCCTGCTGTCGAGCCAGACGATCCGGTACCTGATGACCCGGTGCCCGCTGTTGTGCCAGTTGACTCGGAGCCCGCTGTCGTGCCGGTTGACTCGGAGCTCGCTGTCGTGCCTGGTGACTCGGGGCCCGCTGTCTTGCCAGATAACTCGGGGCACGCTGTCTTGCCAGATGACTCGGGGCCCGCGGTCTTGCCAGATGACTCGGGGCCCGCGGTCTTGCCAGATGACTCGGGGCCCGCGGTCTTGCCAGATGACTCGGGGCCCGCGGTCTTGCCAGATGACCCGGTGCCTGCCACTCCGCCTGGGGGCCCGGTGCCTGCCGCTCTGCCCGGGGGACCAGTGCCTGCCGCCCCGCCCGGTGGCCGCCGCCCCGCCTGGGGGCCCGGTGCCTGCCGCTCCGCCTGGGGGCCCGGTGCCTGCCGCTCCACGTGGTGGCCCGGTGCCTGCCGCTCCGCCTGATGACCCGGTGCCTGCTGCTCCGCCTGGTGATCCGGTGTTCAGCCTGATGTGCCTCTGTCCGGTGTCCAGCCCGATGTGCCTCTGTCCGGTGTCCAGGCCGATGTGCCTCTGTCCGGTGCCCAGCCCGATGTGCCTCTGTCCGGTGCCCAGCCCGATGTGCCTCTGTCCGGTGCCCAGCCCGATGTGCCTCTGTCCGGTGCCCAGCCCGATGTGCCTCTGTCCGGTGCCCAGCCCGATGTGCCAGTCTTTGATATCCCGCCAGTTACCGGACCCGGGCGGTGGAACATTTTGCCCAGCTAGGACTGTTTGGAGCATCATAAGGCCGCTCCTTGAGGGGGGATACTGTCAGGAATGGACTTGACAATAATGGTGGGACTCACCTGCCTTGTGGACTGCAGTACCAGGGCTGGCCAGCGGGTGCTCTCATCAATCAGAGACTCTCCCCTGCAATCAGCCAAACACCTGAAGCTGATTGCAGGGGTTGTATTTAAGGAATGGCCAGACTCACAGTAGGGCCTTCGTGTGTGTTTTTCCATGGGCCCCTGTATCTTGTATTCCTGTTTCTGTTCCTGTCTGACTTGTTGCCGACACTGCCTGATCCTGACCTCTGCTGACTTCTCCTGCTTGATCCCTGGCTTGTGACCCTGACCATTCTCTGCCTGACCCTCTGTACCGCGCTGCCCGTGAGTTACTGAACCCAGCTTGTGACCCCGACCACTCTCCCGCCTGTTCCTGGTACTCCGTTTGCCCGTTTGCTACTGACCCGGCCTGCCAAACTACTCTTTGTATTGTATGTATTGTTATCGGTGGGTGGTTTGGTTTGTTTGCACTGTGTTTATGTTTAGTTTTGCACTGCATTTTGTATTGTTAGTCTTAATAAATTATATTGTTTATACCATATCTGAAGCCTGCGTTTCCCTGTGTCAGTCCACACCCCTCTGGTCATACCTGGAGCCCTGACACATTGCCTGCAGGACCTTCCTGCCAAATACCAGGTCTTCTCCAGGAACCCAAACTTTCCCAAAAGAAAGGAAGGGAAGGACATGACCATGACATTTAGGGGTGGCTAGCATACAACCTTTTTCTTCCTCTCTCTTCCTTGTATGGTCTCCGGGACCACAGAGAGATAGAGACCTGTACAGTCTGCTGCTGCGGCGGAAGACAATCCCCTGTATCTGGATCTCTGATGTACATCCAGGGCGACCTATGAGAGACACTTGGCCTGCAGGTTAGTTCAGTCCTCCCCGGCCTCCCTATGTCTGCCTCACAGGGGTACCATCCGGCCCTCCCCAGTCTGGTCACAAAAAACAACAAACATTCCAATGTAGGGAGAAACAGTCAATACTGGAGGGCAAGGGGAAGGGAGGGGACTTATAACAGCTGTAAATTGATTGGGTTTCCTGTAGGGAGGAGCCCCTCATCTCTCAGGTGTGCCATCCTGGAAGATGATAGGAGGAAAAGGAGTTACCAGGGTTATTAGAGGCATAGATATTTGTTCTCAGGACAGTGCAAGATGCTACCTGGAGACACAATCGATGGCATATGGGAGACGCTTATGGAGCAGGATAAGTACTCCTGCTTTATGGTCACCTGCCAGGCAGCCAAATACCTCACCCACCTACAATTTACACATATGGTGAAAATCTGCATCCCTCAAATGTGTTTCTTGTAATAGCTATGTCTGACCCTAGGCATTTTAAATGACGGAGCACCATCATGCGCTTCATGGGAGAAACCAACCCTGTAACGTTCCAGGAGATGATTTTCATATTCTATGTAAATAGAGAAAGGAGGGCCTAAACCAGGAGGAGTTAATAAGCAACAAGAGCCTTTCTCCCAAGGCAGAAAATAAGATGGACATAGCAGTGCATTCCTTCCAAACTTCTAAACATATAGGGCAAAGAAAGACTACAGAAGAAGTATTGCCAATTGGACGAGAATGCAAAAAAACAAAGCATAAATGAATATACAGAACTGTAAACGGCTTCTCTTTTTTCCACTTGGGTGCCAAATGGTCTTCCAAGCTCCCAACAAGCCCGATAACCAGTAAGGTCAGAGAAAAGCAGGTACAGCAGCTCAGGGGGGGAAATTTCCCAAAAGAACCAGAGTTTCAAGTGCTGCATCTTGCTGTCCCAACATATTTTAAAAAAGCGTTGTGATGAGGACCATAGGCCATTGTATTCCACCATGCCAGGTCTGATCCGCCTGTAATACAAGAGGACTCCATCTCCTAGCAGAAAGGATTAGTTGGAGCCCAAACTACCTGTCAGGAGCCGCCACGATCCACGGCTCAGTGCAGGCGCAGTGTGCCCGGTCACGCTGGTGTTCGGGCACTGGGTCCTGGCCGGCTGCGGCTAAGACTAAATCCGTGCATGCGCACTCGGAGCCATGAGTGCGCGCCTGGCACCAATGATAGCGCAGGGCGCGATATTTAAATCCGCCCTGCACTGACAGGAATCGCCGAATGGTCTTTCCTGCATCCCTGTGTCCTTGATTCTATACCTGTGCTATTAAGTTACTGTTGCTGACCTGGACTGTCTTGACCTTGCTGTGTTCTCCTGCTCTGACCCCTGGCTTGCCTGACCTCTCTCCTGGATGCCCCCTTATGGACCTGATCTACTGTTGCTGACTGGCGTGTGACCTGACCATTCTCTGCCCGCTGCTTTATACCATACCGCTCCCACGGCTACCGAATCGGCTTGTCTGACTACGCTCTCGCTCATCCATCCATCCACCTGGCCTGGGCATATCCACCTCTTCACATCAGACTATCCCTGCGGGGGCCTCTGGCAAATTCCTCTACCACGGCTAGGTGTACTCCAGAGCTGCGACCTGGTCTCGGTTTACTCCAAGTCCATCCCCACCATCAGGGGCCCTGGTGAACCAGTGAACTGGGACTTAGACTCCGCACTCTGGGGGAACCTGATCCATGGGTTGCTAGAGGTACAACTAGACGGCTCTCTACAGTACCATTAAAAACCGGTAACAAGAGAGCTATCATGTTGAAAATTTCTATAACTCTTCCTAATGGACCTTGAAGGTAGTGATGAAGAAAAAAAAAGCAGTCAGCTATAGAGAGATCAAGTTAGGATGCCATCAGGAGTGTCCTGAGTAGAGTGCGCTCCACATTGAACGGTCTCGAAGGCGTCCTTTCGAGGTCTGCTCTGTGATTTACAGGAAAGAGAGGCAGGTGAACGATCCATAGGCATAGATAGTTTAGCAGAATGTAGAAATCTATCAGCTTCTCCAGGTGAAGGGAAGGTGTGATGTTCCCCGTCCTGAGTAGTCAGATGGAGAACCGCGGGGTAGACAAGTGTGACCTTCACATGGTTATGGAATAACGTAGAGCAGATGTGAGTGAAGGCTGTTTTCGTGATACTTCCTATGAAAAGTCAGCAAAAATCAGCAACACAAATCAGCAACACAGCTGGTTGGCAGTGGTAGCAAGACACAGGGATGATGAATTTATATCACCTGACTCCAGGGATATGTAGTTCCGGGCGCCAGGCAGGTAGGTTTTTTTCTTTACCAATAGCCCTGCTGCAGGGAAGCAGCGGGCTCACCTGTCAGGTGGAAGCATTCAATGGCTTCCAAACAGTGCCAGCCTCCCCCCCCCGTGTGAACCTCACCCCACGTGAGGTCTCTCAGGCCCACAGATGGGCAAGATGGGACCGAAACACCACCGTTGGCTCCCCTTCTTGTCCTGACCCGGAAAGGACGTTATGATGTCACTTCTGGGTCCCCACTGACAGGTCCATGGCCAGGAAAGAATGTAATACAACCATTGGTCCCTCCACACGTCAGGGTACTAGGTGTAATCCTAGACTCTGACCTCTCCTTCCGGCCCCACATCCAATCACTGGCTAAATCCTGCCGCCTCAACCTCTGCAACATTTCCAAACTCCGCCCCTTCCTGACCAATGACACCACAAACAACTGATCCACGCCTTGGTCATCTCCAGCCTTTATTACTGCAGCTCCCTCCTCACTGGTCTACCGTTACACAGGCCACACCCCCTTCAGTCTGTTATGAATGTTGCCGCTAGAGCCTTCCACCTTACCAACCAATAAGTGACTGCTACCCCTCTCTGACCTCAACCCCTCTCTGCCAATCCCTTCACTGACCTCCACCCCTCTCTGCCAATCCCTTCACTGACCTCCACCCCTCTCTGCCAATCCCTCCACTGGCTTCCACCCCTCTCTGCCAATCCCTTCACTGACCTCCACCCCTCTCTGCCAATCCCTCCACTGGCTTCCACCCCTCTCTGCCAATTCCTTCACTGACCTCCACCCCTCTCTGCCAATCCCTCCACTGGCTTCCACTAACCCAACGTATAAAATTCAAAATACTAACCACAGCATAGAAAGCCATCCACAACCCCGCCCCTAGCTACATCACCAACCTCATCCGCAGATATCGCCCAAATCACCCGCTCCTCCCAAGGCATCTTCCTCTCTAGCACCCTCGTTACCTCCTCCCATGCTCACCTCCAGAGCCTCTCCCATCCTCTGGAACTCCCTACCCCAGTATGTCCGGTCAGCCCCCACCCTGTCTGCCTTTAGGCGGTCTTTGTAAACTCACATATTCAGGGAAGCTCACCCCCACCTAAGAACTGTACTTGAGTCACCTCCACCAGACCATCCCCCGCAGCCATCACCTTCTGTACCACCTCCCCCTTCCTCTAGATTGTAAGCTCCATGGGCCAGGCCCTCCTATCCCTTCTGTACTGAAATGTACTGTAATTGTACCTCCCCCTTATATTGTACAGCGCTGCGCAGACTGTTGGCGCTATATCCATCCTGTATAATAATAATAACATGGTGGGAGATCGGCCTGAATGTCCTTCCTAGGAGGGAATACCGGAGCCATTCTGAGGCCCATTTAATGGCCGGCAATGAGGAGGAAACCAACACTGAGAAGTAGATGCTGAGATATATATATATACATGTATACACGCAGATCATCTATAGCAGGGACAGGACCCGGGACCAGGAATAGGAGATCCACCTGACTTACCCGTGTGCTCTGACATGGAGAAGATCCCATGCTGGCCCTATGGTGGCCGTATGTTCAGGATGGAGACCGACAATCACAGGACCTTCTGGAAGCAGATCTAAAATGGCTGAGAGGAAGAAAGTGTTCCCGGGACAGGAAGTGACACAGACAGGAAGTGACACCAGACAGCAAGTGACCAACAGGAAGTGACATAAACAGGAAATGACTCCGGACTGATGATACAGAGGGGGCAGTTGTCTTGGAAATTCGCTTTAACGAATTTCTCCTTACCGTGAGTACTCGCAGTTGGATGTGCAGAAATCCCCCATAAAGCTGTGCGAATCTCGCTTACCACGACTGCAGCCAAACTACACGATTCCTGCCCATCCAAATACTTTGGTTCTGTTGAATTTGTGGGTGATGGAGCTCCGTTACCCTAGAATGATCACACGACACTCTAAGGCTGGTTGCAATCCACATAAGGGCCGGCTTTAGGCTCAGCTCTCTGTTTTTATTAAGAATACACACATGCCCCCCACATGAATAAAGTCAATCCCTCCCACCGAACAATACAATGGGGATTGCCTATACAGAGGATATACATTCCAATTGGAGCATAGCCTTTGCTATTATCTATCACTGGTCCTCCCCCATGAACCTTCTGAGGTCAGCAGACTTCCTCCCCTTCCCCCCTATGAGCCATCTGAGGTCATATTTCCTGTCCTACTAGCTTCTATTGGTATGTAAAATTCTCTGCACAAGCACTCCCTAAAAATATCAGTCTGTACCTGGATGGGCCCGATACGATCTTTATTAAAACACATCCATCCAAGATACAGTTTCAAGTTGGTAATGGGTTGTAAGATATGCATAAGCCTACACGTGGAGTTCACACCGCTTGCGCATTGCGTTATGAAGCCCACGTGGTACCATGCTGCTGATATGTGGATACAGGCCCACGGTCTACTGACAGCAGCATTCGCATGGAATGCCGTGGTGGTATACACGCCGGTCTATAAGCGCAGATCTGCCATCTCATCCACTACCAAGCTGAGTACTGTAATACATACATTGTACATGCGCATGGCCCAATTGCAGCCTTCAGAGCTTTAATTAAGCCACACGAGAGACATATGAATAACACGAATACATGACACATTTAAAGTTCGACCAACAATACAAAATTTCCATGACATTCCCTCCTGTTTTATCATATTCTCCTCGTGTCCCTTCTTGATCTTCTTCAGCTTGATGGGTGTAGTCTCAAACTTCAAAGAGTTCCTGTAGTTGTCCCTGAGAATAAAGCTCCACGGGGTACCTGAAACAACAAGACCCGACGCAGACTCGACGCAAACAGGCTTGATTGAAGCGATGATCCTCAAGAGCGTTGGAACCTTCACTACAGGAAGGCTCTTGCAAAAACCACAAACAGACTTGTGGTATGAATAAAGCTTGTGATCCCACGGTGGTCTGGGGAGATCCAGCAACAGATTCTCAAATTGCCCCTGCAGACGGGGCCACACAAGGCTGGTCTCGACCCAGACAGTTTTCCAAATCGCAGACACAAACCATGATGAGGCTTGAAGCTTGCTTGAAGGTCTTGGAGAATGTGGTCTTCAGAGAGATAAATTAGAGGGAAGCCAGGACGTAATCTGTAGAGAAGGTGGATGGTTGGTGAGGTCTTCCTCCGATCAGTGGTTGGAGTGGGATCCCAGGAGCGGGCATGGAGATGTGGTCGTCTGCCCGAGCTTGGTTTACACGGTCGATGAGGCAACAGGAACATCTCACCGCGGCATATAAAAGGCAGATGAAAAAGAGAAGCATCAGGACATACACTCCCACTTCCTTCAACCAAGATCCGATGGAGAACAGGAAATCTCCCAATCCTCCCAAACCCTTGAACGGATTCCAACCCTCACTAGCTATAGCTCTAGCTTTTCCCTGTAGTTCACTAACTTTGTCCATATGGGCCTGGACCTTGTCATCGGTGTCTTCTATCCAAGTACAACAATCCTCTCCGATGAACTCACAGAACCCCCCTTTGGCGGCTAAAAGGTAATCAAGGGCCATCTTCTCCTGAAGCACTAAAATTCCCATCTGCCGTTGTTCTTGGGCAATTTCTCTGACAGCCTCTACGGTCTCGTTAAACATACTATCCACGATGACAGAAAAATTGTTCAGGCGCTTCATAAGTTCTATTCCCCATCCTGTCCATGAGGGGAACCAAGCCCATGCCTGGTCGCCCTCAGAGAACAGTTCCCTGCGAACTCTCCCTGCCATCCTTACCTTCTTGTGGACCATCAACTCTTCATGGTCCATCACTACATAGGATGCGGGGACTAGCTTTATGAGGGCACACGAACCTTTCGCGTTCTGGGGAAATGTTCTATAGGCTGCCGAACCACACAGAAAATAGTATGGACCTGTCAGAGCAGAGCAGGAGGAGTTCCTCGTTCGGCCTCTGGCACTGAGCAACAGTTGCACAGACTGGGGGATTGCTCCCTCAGTCTGCACATCACATCCGTCCTTCCAACACACGTGGTCTGGTCGGTCAGTGTGGTTACTCAGAAAGGAAGTCTGGTTAGTCAGATTGACAGTTATACCTCCCTCGCAGGTGGTAGTCCCAACAAACTTGTTACCTGTGCCAAAGCTGATGTTAAAGCACACCTGAGGGCTGCCTAGCTGCCCAGTTACCCATAATGGACTGACGAGGGCCCTACAGGAGCTAGAGCTAATATTGGTGCTGAAACTGATGTTACCTGCTAAAAATGTGTCATTAAGTTCTACCGATAAATGTCTACGTGGGGGCTGACCAGGGGTCCCTTGCTTTTTCATGCCGACGCAGATGTCATATAGGGCATGAACAGCGGCCATTGCGGACATGTGATGACTGGGTGGGGGCTTAGAGCATACCCAACAGTTGGTTTTGTTGGCGGTTCTGGCTAAACGTAGGTGCATTTTAAATAAAAGGTTGGGGTATCTGCCATCTTTTCCTCCGTTCACACACATGTAAGACATACAAACAAAAAGAAAAAGGAAAATGACACCCCTCATTCTCTGGTGTAGCTGAGAAGCTTCTTGCAGTGGCTTGCGTGCACCCAGTTGTCTCGTCCCTCGAGCTTGAGTGAGGTAGGTGTCGTCAGCTGGACTTGGTATGGTCCGGTGAACCGTGGCTCGAGTCCGGTTCTTTGATGTTTCTTTAGGATGACCCAATCACCTGGCTCAATAGAAAGAACACCTGTTATTGTATTTGGATCGGGGAGCGATTCGCGAACCTGATGGTGTATCTTCTGCAGCTCCCGTTGCAGAGATTGCACATAACCTGTAAGCTGTGAATGCAAAGACAACAACTGTTGAGGAAAGTACAACCCTGTTTTGGGAGGTCCCCCAAACAACACCTCGTAGGGTGACAGCCCATGTGGTTGCCGAGGGGCATTCCGGATGGAATAGAGGGCAATGGGGAGACACTCAGGCCAAGGTTTTTGGGTATCGGAAGACGTTCAACCTTACCGCTACTCTCGGGGTGATACGGGGTGTGTCGCCGCTGACTCCAGTTCCACCAAAGAAATGCAGTCGTGTCCTTTGGAAGAGAGATTAGTAGTGGACAAAGAAGACATGTTAGCAGAAGAGGTGTTAGTATTGTTAGTCGTGTTGCAAAATTCAGCACTGTCATTGCTGTCCTCCCCCCCCTTCTCATCTTCCGACACAGGAAGAAGAGAAGCTGGGTTAAGAATAGTGCATCGTTTGATAGTGAGGTTAGTAGGGGTTAGGAGGGTTTTCCCCTGAGAGGGGTACCTTGCCTTGGATGTCCTGTTTTCGCAGGACCGTTCTTGCTGCACCGGTGTCAGTGAGGCAAGGGAGGGGATATTTTAATTCCTCTAGAAAAAGATGGATCTGGGCCGACACCGATTTGTCAACTTCTTATGAGAATTCATAGGAGTTACTTACCATGGTGGTCATAGGGGCGGAGGACTCATCAGGAATGAACTGCCACCGACCTTTAGGTAATTGGGGACAGCTCCTCCTCATGTGCCCCGTTTGGTGGCACTGGAAGCACCTGGGTGGGGGCCTATCCTTCCTGTGACCCAGATCCCTTGGTTTTTCGTGTGGGGTCTGGGACATAAGAACTTTGGCCTTGTCTTGTTTTCTTCTATCCATTTCCCTCTCTATTGCCGCAAGAGTGGAAAGGATAGCAGGGATAGACATCTCATTATATTCGGGTCGGGCCAGAACCAGCCTTTCCCGAATTTTAGTATCGATGCCTTCCAAAAATTTGGCCCGCAACAGAATGTGCGTCGCGGTCACCTTTACCCCTTCAGTTGGAGCATCAGGTCCAACTTCCAGATCTGCATCCAGTGCCGTCTGCTTGAGACGGCGCCAGAAGCAGGCGCTTTCCTCATTAGGACCCTGGGTGAGCTTCATCATGTCCGTAGTAGAGGTAGCACCATACATTTCTGGAAGCTTTGCCTTTAGCTGTGTACAGAACTCTTTGCCCCCTGAAGTCATCTCCTCATGCGTGGTTATAGAGCACCCTGCAATCACTGTACTGGCCACTTCCATGCCCACCTTTGCCCGTAGGATCTGTGCACAATCTGACCCGCTCATACCATAGCTGAACTGGTTTTGTCCAAACATTCGAACAAATCCTCTCGGATTGACTCGATAGTCCGGGAGCTCAGCCAGAATAGTGCGGATCTCTGCCGGGGTGAAGGGGACATGCCAAACTACCCGTTCCCCTAAAGTCCGTTCCCCCCGTGCATTGGGAGGACCTTCAAATTGCTGCACCCTGACTGGATAGGCCTCGGTCCGGGAAGAGTGCAAGGGCTGACCCAGCATCATCGGTGGGCTTAGATTAACCACCTCGCTTACTGCACCTTCAGGTTTGAGGTCCCTCAGATCAGGGTATAGCTGGGGGGCAGGGGTCTGATCAGTGGTTCGTAGCGCTTTGATGCAATCCGCCCTGTTTTTTAACCGGGTGTCTATTCCCCTTGATTCACAGATAGTCTGCAAATCGGTTGTTGAGTAGGCTTCATAGTTGGAAACAGAAGGAGCTGGGGTGAAGCAGGGAGAAGGGAGAGGTAGAGGCAGAGGCTGAGGCATAGAGACAGAAGACACAGAAGGTATGTCAAGAGTGACGTCACTAACAGAAGAGACAGGTGCAGTTATACTTATCTCAGCCACTGTTGGTTGTTGGGGGACCCCAGCAGACCCTGATCCTGCCTGCCTTAGTAGAGTCAGCCCTGAAAGAGCTTCTTCCACCTCTGACACTGGATCCTCCTGTTTTATTCCCTCTGGAGGCCAGGTATACATCACCTGGTTCTTCCGGACAGACACCAGTTTATGTATGCCTTGCTTCCCTAATCGGATTGACCTGTGAAGCCATAGCTGTGCGATCTCTAGTTCTGACGCCTGCATCCGTGGTCCAAATTCAGAGATGAATTTTTCCCACCTCCATGCGTCAAATGTACCTTCCCGGGGAATTTCCCATCTGGTACCCTTCGACCATTTATTCCACCTTTTGAGGGGTTCTGTAGACTTCCCCCCCAAACTCACCTTCATCAGTTGTGCAGCTGTCCTTACCCTGAAGAGGGCTGGTTCCCCCTCTCTCTTCATGGACTGACTACTGCCCATCGTGACTAGTCACTGGTATATATCCCGCGTCCGGGTACCTGTTTACCCCCTGGAGCACTCGGTGGGATCCTACCGAGAGGCCTGATTCCACCACTTTCCCAGCACAGCGTAATTTATGTGATACTTATCGATCACCCGAAGCGCATCAAGTGGCGGTCAGACTGAGAGCACACCTCCCACTCCCACAGCGCAATTTGTGTGATCCTGACCACCCGAAGTGTTTGTGGTGACCAGGACTTCCCTGGACCGCCCACTCGCACAGCGTAATTTATGTGGTTCTCATCACCCACTGTGTTTGGCAGGCCACACCGCACAATGATGAAAGTGGCTTTTCTCTCCCTGCACACAGTAGCTAACACAAGTCAAAACAAAAAGAGGGGTTCTTGGATGTTACTTAGGGGTCACTGGTTGGGCAGAAACCTGCTAACTGACCTTTAGGAAATTTGTGTAAAGAAAAAAACTTTCCTAATACACACAGAAAAACCCTTTTTCAACCTGAAAAACTGTTAAAAAGGACAAAGTGGATCCTTATGAAAAACACGGGACGTTTCACAGTAAAACAATTACACAGAGGTAAACCGAAAAACTGCGCCAAAAGTAACCTTGTTGCTGACGCAAAAATCACTCCTATCAGCACCGCTAAACGATCCACGTTATACACGCAATCTTTACTGCAACCACCTAGAACCGTTTACACAAAAAGTCTGCTGGACGTGAAACACGCGACACAGCAGCTTAAAACAAACCCGCTTTACAATAAGGAACTACTTTTAACAGGAAAAACACAAGAAAAACATAATCACTATACAAGA
Source organism: Staurois parvus (assembly GCF_062004578.1). Classification (NCBI taxonomy): domain Eukaryota; kingdom Metazoa; phylum Chordata; class Amphibia; order Anura; family Ranidae; genus Staurois; species Staurois parvus. Next base: position 1,139,448 of record NW_028317868.1, on the reverse strand, counting down.
AATCTATGTGCAAAAACCCAGACTACACCGCGCTCATTAAATGTGGAACACGTGAAGGGAAAACTCGCTTAACACACTTTAAATTGGCTGGCAATACGCAAATTTAAAGCTAAAAGCAAACAACTTAAACTGTAAAAAATTTGGATTAAAAACACAATATGGGTCAAATGCATATAGGAAACTTCATGCACATTGCATAGAGATTACTGCACATTTGGTAGCCAACAAAATGGCCACCAAACAAAAGGAGTCCATGTGGTTTAGTCAAGAAAATGACCCCCCACAGAGGAGCACATGGCAGATACTAGAATGACCCCCCACAGAGGAGCACATGGCAGATACTAGAATGACCCCCCACAGAGGAGCACATGGCAGATACTAGAATGACCCCCCACAGAGGAGCACACGGCAGACTCTAGCCTCAAAATTGCCTCTTACATAAAACAGACTTTTAGACAGAACATACACTGGACAATTACACAACAATATGAAGCACACATACAACACAATTTGGGCACAATCACAGAACGGACATAAAACACCAACATATCACACTAACATGCACATGTAACAGAAAGGACCCCCTGCTGCATGCTTGCTGGGAGCAGTAGTACCACAAAACATTGTACAGATCACATACACACAGAGATCTTACAACAGTTAACAATTAACCTAAGCCTTTCAGCACTGTAATAATTACCTCACGTGGAGGGGGGTAAAGCAATCACCACAGTACCTACAGCCCACAAATACTTACCTAACACTATGCAACAACTTTTACCCACTAAAACATATACCCGTTTAATTTTTGGTTGGAAGATTTTTAAACTTGACCAAATCCAGCCAACCAAACCCACCCCCCCTGCTGCTCTCAGCAGAGACAAACCCTCGTCTTTTCACCCACAAATCAAGAGTTTAGGACAAAAAACGAGGTCCTTGTTAAGCGGTATTTCTTGTTAGCTAACAGAGAGCGAAATCAGCCACACGAACACGCAAAAAGCGATCCTCTTAATGGCAGAGAGACCTGAAATGTGCCGGCATACTTTTTGCTAGTTCATGATGGCCATTCCCCCCTCGTTCTAGGTTAGCTACGCAAGAATACGCGTTAGTATCCACCAGGCTCGCCAAACTGTCTTGGAAATTCGCTTTAACGAATTTCTCCTTACCGTGAGTACTCTCAGTTGGATGTGCAGAAATCCCCCATAAAGCTGTGCGAATCTCGCTTACCACGACTGCAGCCAAACTACACGATTCCTGCCCATCCAAATACTTTGGTTCTGTTGAATTTGTGGGTGATGGAGCTCCGTTACCCTAGAATGATCACACGACACTCTAAGGCTGGTTGCAATCCACATAAGGGCCGGCTTTAGGCTCAGCTCTCTGTTTTTATTAAGAATACACACATGCCCCCCACATGAATAAAGTCAATCCCTCCCACCGAACAATACAATGGGGATTGCCTATACAGAGGATATACATTCCAATTGGAGCATAGCCTTTGCTATTATCTATCACTGGTCCTCCCCCATGAACCTTCTGAGGTCAGCAGACTTCCTCCCCTTCCCCCCTATGAGCCATCTGAGGTCATATTTCCTGTCCTACTAGCTTCTATTGGTATGTAAAATTCTCTGCACAAGCACTCCCTAAAAATATCAGTCTGTACCTGGATGGGCCCGATACGATCTTTATTAAAACACATCCATCCAAGATACAGTTTCAAGTTGGTAATGGGTTGTAAGATATGCATAAGCCTACACGTGGAGTTCACACCGCTTGCGCATTGCGTTATGAAGCCCACGTGGTACCATGCTGCTGATATGTGGATACAGGCCCACGGTCTACTGACAGCAGCATTCGCATGGAATGCCGTGGTGGTATACACGCCGGTCTATAAGCGCAGATCTGCCATCTCATCCACTACCAAGCTGAGTACTGTAATACATACATTGTACATGCGCATGGCCCAATTGCAGCCTTCAGAGCTTTAATTAAGCCACACGAGAGACATATGAATAACACGAATACATGACACATTTAAAGTTCGACCAACAATACAAAATTTCCATGACACAGTATGGAGAGCAGACACTAGATGATGCAGATCCAATTAGATAAACAATATAAAAACAAAAATTTATAAAAGAAGAGAAAAAAGGGGAAATGTTTTTTTTAAAAAAGCAAAAGACGAGAAGTATGAAAAGAATACAGAAAAAGGACAAAGCACAACCCCAGCTGGGACTCCATGCTGTCCGCGCTGAACTGTTGGGGAACCAAAACAGTAAAAGAATGAAAATGAAAATAACAAAGAAAAATCAATCAGACGACAGAGCGGTGAGCGGGTTGTTGCTATTAGTGACGAGGTGAGCTGCGCTGTGTCCCGGATACAACACACGCCCATGGCGACTAGCTATCTCTGAGTGATCCTAAAGGGTCTGGATCAGAACTGGCCAGCAGATCGCCCTGCAGATCCACTTCATCCACTGGCCAACGACTACCTACTGGAAGGGTACAGGCAAACCTGTCATTGTGTGCTGTCATCATCTTCAGCCCCTGGCCATGGTCACCTGGTGGGTCTCTATTAGTTACCGCACCCAGATGTTTGAGCCTGGCATAAGGTCGTTCCTGGGTGATCGGTCAATGTTCCCCCATCATCCTGCAGACCTTCCTCTGTGCACAGCAATGAATCCTCAATCATGATACTCATAGCTGTGGGGACAAAGGATAAATCCACAGAAGACTTTATTCCACCAGAAGTCATCCTCTGACCCGTGCCACACCCTTCTACTCTGTCCTCCTCAGCAGGACGTGTGTCAGCACAACACCTGAGCTCCTCCGGGCCAACATCAAACCTATCAGCCTGGAAGTCCTCAGTGATGTCAGCTGCAGCTCCTGAGGTGGAAGACACTAATTGGGCTGAATTTGCCCCAATATCCTGCAGACTTCCCTCTGCAACACACAGCAATGAGTCTGCACTGGCAGCACCCTCGACTGTGGTGACAGAGGGGAAAGTTACAGGAGAAAGGATTCCACCAGGGGTTGCCCTCCGACCCACGTCACACACCAGGGGTTTCCCTCCGACCCACATCACACACCAGGGGTTGTCCTCTGACCCACGTCACACACCAGGGGTTGGCCTCTGACCCACGTCACACACCAGGGGTTGTCCTCTGACCCACGTCACACACTAGGGGATGTCCTCTGACCCACGTCACACACCAGGGGTTGTCCTCCGACCCACGTCACACACCAGGGGTTGTCCTCCGACCCACGTCACACACCAGGGGTTGTCCTCTGACCCACGTCACACACCAGGGGTTGTCCTCCGACCCACGTCAAACACTTCTACCCCGTCCTTAGCTGACCTTCTGTTGGCACAACACCTGAGCTCCTCTGGGCTGGCATCAAATGTATCCACCTCTAGAAACTCAGTGCCGTCAGCCGCAGCTGCTGAGGGAGTAGAGTCAGATTTAAACCCTCACCGTGTGGTCCCTCCTCTGTGCTCCACAGTCCAGGATCCAAAATGGCAGTACTGGTATCTGTGGTGACAGGGGAGCAGACAAAAGAAAACTTCCTCCCACAAGGGGATAGAGGCATACAATATGGGTCTATACCAGGACTTACTGAAACACAATGTGCCTTTTCCCTGGGAACTTCAGAAGAACATTCTGTTTCTTTACAAATGGGTACAAAATAAAATTCCTGTTGCCTGTACACCCTCATCTTGCCATCCAGCACTGGAGTCCTTCAGCCAGACCCCCGAGATCCTCTGGGCTGCCATCAATTTTTACAGCCTCAGGGGACTCAGAGCTATCTGCCACAGGTGCCAGGTGGACAACATTCTGAGGAGACCTCAGGCCCTCTGGGCCAGGTTCAGAGGGGTCTGACCTGAACTGATCAGCTCCCTCTTCAGATAGTTCCTCTGTAGCAGTGGGCAGGGGCCAGTGTGAGGATGACTGGTGGGCACTGAGGGTCCTCACTGCAACAGAGGGAGGGTCTGCACTGCACACGTCATGATATTTTACATCACACAAAACATTGTCAGTTTCAGAGTCTGTTGTGGTTTTAGGTTCTTCCCCAGGCCTTGACTCCAGAGAACCACTAGGGCCAGGACCCGGTACATGGTCATTCACCCCATGACCCTCCCTAGAATTCCCAATGCGCACTGAATCACCCAACAGTATGTTACGTGAATCTGGGGCCTCAGGTGGAGATGTAGACCTCAGAGGGGTTGACTTTGGCTTGTTTTGGGCTACCAACTTCCTGTCAAGGTCCTACCTTTTCCCAGAGGTTATGTTACTCCATGTGCTGGCATCCATCTTGGATTTCTGCTGAGCATGGTGGGAATCTTTTATGCCTTCAGGTCTCTGAGGTCCATCTCCCAGAGGGGTGTGGCTGAGTACATATAAGCCTGTGATCCGCACATGCTCTTTGCACTTGTGTCTTGTATCTTTGTCTTGCTACAGCTCTGTGTATACGCTTGTGACTCTTCTGGTATTTGACTTGGCTTGTGACTAGACCAGCAATGGGCAAACTACGGCCCGCGGGCCGTATACGGCCCGGCGGACCTTTTAATCCGGCCCGCGGAGCTAGGCTCCCGCAAGGCCAGTGGTCGGCAAGCCGTGGCTCTTTACAAACTTAGATGCGGCTCTCCTGTGTGCCGGGCGCCCGCTCCCCTCCCTCCTCTCCTCCTCTCCCCTCCCCTCCTCTCGGATGGCCGCCCCCCCTCTCGGATGGCCGCCCCCTCCCTCCTCTCGGGCGTCAGGACTCTGCAGCTGTCAGGATGTAGGCGGGGCAGCCAGGATGTAGGCGGGGCAGCGTGACGAACTCTTCTCCTCTCACAGTCCTCCCTGAAGACCAGAACGGCGCGGGAATACGAGAGGAACGCGCGGAGCAAAGGTAAGTGAATTGACACAGGGGGGACTTACTATATGGGGAATGAATTACTATATGGAGGACTTACTATATGGGGAATGAATTACTATATGGGGGACTTACTATATGGGGAATGAATTACTATATGGAGGACTTACTATATGGGGAATGAATTACTATATGGAGGACTTACTATATGGGGAATGAATTACTATATGGGGGACTTACTATATGGGGAATGAATTACTATATGGGGGACTTACTATATGGGGAATGAATTACTATATGGGGGACTTACTATATGGGGGACTTACTATAAGGGGGATGAATTACTATATGGGGGATGAATTACTATATGGAGGACTTACTATATGGGGAATGAATTACTATATGGGGGACTTACTATATGGGGAATGAATTACTATATGGGGGACTTACTATATGGGGGACTTACTATATGGGGGATGAATTACTATATGGGGGACTTACTATATGGGGGACTTACTATATGGGGGATGAATTACTATATGGGGGACTTACTATATGGGGGATGAATTACAATATGGGGGATGAATTAATATGGGGGATGAATTACTATGTGGGGGATGAATTACTATGTGGGGGATGAATTACTATATGGGGGACTTACTATATGGGGAATGAATTACTATATGGGGGACTTACTATATGGGGGACTTACTATATGGGGAATGAATTACTATATGGGGGACTTACTATATGGGGGACTTACTATATGGGGGATGAATTACTATATGGGGGACTTACTATATGGGGGACTTACTATATGGGGGATGAATTACAATATGGGGGATGAATTAATATGGGGGATGAATTACTATGTGGGGGATGAATTACTATGTGGGGGATGAATTACTATGGGGGATGAATTACTATATGGGGGATGAATTACTATATGGGGGATGAATTGCTATATGGGGGATGAATTGCTATATGGGGGATGAATTACTATGGGGGATGAATTGCTATATGGGGGATGAATTACTATGGGGGACGAATTACTATATGGGGGACGAATTACTATATGGGGGACAAATTACTATATGGGGGATGAATTACTATATGGGGGATGAATTACTATGGGGGATGAATTACTATATGGGGGATGAATTACTATGCTTACTATGGGGGAATATTACTATACTTACTATGGATGACACATACACATCATTTATCTACTCTTGGTCCGGCCCCCGGGTCCAATATATGAACCCATTGCGGCCCTCAAGTCAAAAAGTTTGCCCAACCCTGGACTAGACCATTCTCTGTGTTTTCCTTCGATCTGACCTTCCGTTGCTGAACCCGGCCCGTGACCTGTTATTCTCTGTCTACTGTTCTGTACCGTTTTGTCCCGTTGTTGTCGACCTGGCTTGCCTGACTACGTTATTGTCATTCTCACCAGCTACACGCCATTGGCGGCGGCCATTACCGCAGCCGGGGTGCCTCGGGGGCCGCGACCTGGTTCCTGGCTGCGCCAAGTCCATCCCCACCATCAGGGGCCCTGGTGAAGGGCAGCCTGGGACTTAGACTCCGCGCCCTGAGGGACTTCGGTCTGTTGGTGGTGGTTGTCGTCAGCCAGTGCGTTACCCTGCCAATAGGCCTACCTGTCCGTTCCTCAGCCCTGCCCTGACACTTCCCCAGGTCAGTACCCGATAGTATGTTAGTGGCATCTGCTCCGCCCACTTCTCTCACTTTGTTTCTGGATCCTAGGGGCAAAGCAACACAAGCTGTAGGTAGCACAGAAGTGACTCCTCCAACCCCACCCCTGTGATAACTGTGGCTTCCTTTGTGACCACTTCCTCACAATGCCCCAATCCTGGAAGAGCTAGGACATCCTCAGGTCCCGTATCTCAGAGTCCAGCTGAAACATTGTTACCTGCTGTAACTGGCTGCATACTATCCACAAGGCCTCCTTCATTGGTGGGATCTGCTCCTCCCACTTCTGTCACTTGACTTTCAGATTTTTGGATCAAAGAAACACAAGCCATAGGCACAGTAGGGATGGCTCCTCCACCCCGTGTGACAACCATGGCTTCCAGTAGGATCACAGCTCAACTAGCCTACTCCTACATTTATGTTACACCCCTCCCCCTCTCTGAGCTACAAGAACATGGAGGACACCCCTCCCCCTCTCTGAGCTACAAGAACATGAAGCACACCCCTCCCCCTCTCTGAGCTACAAGAACATGGAGGACACTCCTCTCCATCTCTGAGCTACAAGAACATGAAGGACACCCCCTCACCCTCCCTGAGCTACAAGAACATGGAGGACACCCTTCCCCCTCTCTGAGCTACAAGAACGGACACAGACAAGAAGCTGAATGAGAAACTTCTGGAGAGATCAGGAAAGAAGGGGGGCCATTGAGGGGGGTACAGGGGGACACTGGGGTGGGAGGAAAGTAACCATGGGGGGGGGGGGGCAATGTGGTGTCACTATGGGGGGAGGGGCAGTACAGGGAAGATCAAAAACAATCAGCTGATGGAGAACTTTTCACACAGGACGTCCCGAGAGAGAAACATTATAATCCCCCATACAGTGCAGGAAATGTACATTTGCTCCCCTCTGATGCTGAATGTTCGCCCCTCACACAGAAATGATCGGTCTAACAATGGAATGTTCGCCCCTCACACAGAAATGATCGGTCTAACAATGGAATGTTCGGTGTAACACTGAGAGACAGAATACAACAACAAATTCAGCAGAAATGCGTCTAACAAATGATGACTGATCTGCATGTTCATGAGGGAAAGAAGGATTTGATCCCCTATCATTCAGCAGGATTTCTGGCTACCAGGTGTCTCTCATACAGGTAACAAGCTGAGATTAGAAGCAGTCTCTTAAAGGGAGTGCTGCTAATCTCATTGTGTTACCTGTATAAAAGACACCTGTCCACAGGAGCAATCAAACCATCATATTCCAAACTCTCCACCATGGCAAAGACCAAAGAGCTGTCCAAGGATGTCAGGGACAAGATGGTAGACCTACACAAGGCTGGACTGGGCTACCAAACTATGGCCAAGCAGCTTGGTGAGAAGGTGACAACAGTTGGTGCAATCATTCACAAATGGAAGAAACACAAAACAAGTGTCAGTCTCCCTAGGTCTGGTGCACCATGCAAGATCTCACCTCGTGGAGTGTCAATGATCATGAGAACAGTGAGGAATCATCCCAGAACTACACGTGAGGATCTTGTCAATGATCTCCAGGCAGCTGGGACCACAGTCACCAAGAAAACAATTGGTAACACACTACGCCGACAAGGACTGAAATCCTGCAGTGCCCGCAAGGTCCCTCTGCTCAAGAAAGCACATGTCCAGGCCCGTCTGAAGTCTGCCACTGAACATCTGAATGATGCAGAGGAGGACTGGTGGGAAGTGTTGTGGTCAGAGGAGACCAAAATCCAGCTCTTTGGCATCAACTCAACTCGCTGTGTTTGGAGGAGGAGGAATGCTGCCTATGACCCCAAGAACACCATCCCAACTGTGAAACATGGTGGTGGAAACATTCTGCTTTGGGGGGGGGGTTCTGCTAATGGGACAGAACAACTGCACTGCATCAAAGGGGCAATGTACCATCAAATCTTGGGTGAGAACTTTCTTCCCTCAGCCAGGGCATTGAAAATGGGTGGTGGATGGGTGTTCCAGCATGACAATGACCCAAAACACACGGCCAAGGCAACAAAGGAGCGGCTCAAGAAGAAGCACATTAAGGTCCTGGAGTGGCCTAGCCAGTCTCCAGACCTTCATCTGATTGATAATCTGTGGAGGGAGCTGAAAGTTCGAGTTGCCAAATGTCAGCCACCAAACCTTAATGACTTGGAGAGGATCTGCCAAGAAGAGTGGGCCAAAATCCCTCCTGAGTTGTGTGTGAACCTGGGGGCCAACTCCAGGAAACGTCTGACCTCTGTGATGGCCAACAAGGGATTTGCCACCAAGTACTAAGTCATGTTTTGTGAAGGGGATCAAATCCTTCTTTCCCTCATGAACATGCAGATCAGTCATCATTTGTTAGACTCATTTCTCCTGAATTTCTTGTTGCTATTCTGTCTCTCAGGGTTACAATACACCGAATCAGGGGTGGACTGACCATTCGAGCACTTTGGCACTGCCCGAGGGCCCGGGGTCAGTAGGGGGCCCCATTAGATGCCCCTGGTACCTTTTTATAGGCTATTATTGAGTGTGGGCAAGGACACAGGGGCCCCGTGATCCCCTATTGCCCGAGGGCCCCATGAGTTGTCAGTCCGCCCCTACACCGATCATTCGATTTTTAGACCGATCATTTATTTGTGAAGGGCGAACATTCAGAATCAGCAGGGGAGCAAATACGCATTTCCTTCACTGTACATTGTATTACCCCTCCCCCCATACATTGTATTACCCCTCCCCCCACACATTGTATTACTCCTCCACCTACACTGTATTACCCCCCCCCATACATTGTATTACCCCTCCCCCTACATTTAATTTATAACGGAACCGACCCTGACTGCACTTGGCTATTTCCATTAGAATACAGCTTCCCCATCCGAACACCGACAACAGACACCAGTCTTGAAGTAAATCAGAGTAGACTTCTTTATTTGCACACAGATACAAGATATATACACTCAGGGGGCAGCCCCCCCTCCCTGCATAATGACACAGGGCGGGGCAATCTACACCCAGCAACAAGAGACACACAGGTATTCAAAGTTCACACAGCTGATGGTCCCATCAGGAGGGAGGTCTGCTGGAGACACCCCCCCACCAAGCCAATACACATAAACACATACATCCCATAATAGTTTGCTACCAAGCAAGACACACAATAGAACAATGGGATGTAGTCACATGGCATTAAAAATCCACAACCCCCCACCCCAGTATTAGGACAGATCACCCTGTACCCCTAACAGGCACAGGGTGACTTACACATGAGAGGGATATGGGGAGCTGAGACAGGGGTCTCCCTACCTCTCCAAAGTGAGCTGTGTTCCATGGGCCCCCCACCTAAAGTGAGCTGTGTTCCATGGGCCCCCACCTAAAGTGAGCTGTGTTCCATGGGCCCCCCACCTAAAGTGAGCTGTGTTCCATGGGCCCCCCACCTAAAGTGAGCTGTGTTCCATGGGCCCCCCACCTAAAGTGAGCTGTGTTCCATGGGTCCCCCACCCAAAGTGAGCTGTGTTCCATGGGCCCCCCAACTAAAGTGAGCTGTGTTCCATGGGTCCCCCACCCAAAGTGATCTGTGTTCCATGGGTCCCCCACCCAAAGTGAGCTGTGTTCCATGGGTCCCCCACCCAAAGTGACTCCTTTCACAATATGGTTTTTTTTTCAAAATTTTTTTTGTTTATAGCGCTAAAAATAAGAAGCACACAGGTGATCAAATACAAAAAAAAAAATAAAGGTCTATTTGTGTGAAAAAAGGACATACATTTCATTTATGTATCGTATTGCACGACCGCGCAATTGTCAGTTAAACTAGTACAGTGCTGTATAGCAAAAAAAAGTCATAAATTCCATGATCTCCCCATAGTCTGCAGACGATATAACGGTCACACACAGCAATCAATATCCACTTATTGGGGTCCTTTTCCCATAAACATGGAGCGGGAGACATTTTGGTGAAATTTATAACTAACTTTGAGGTTACTTTATATATTTTATAGCTGAAAGTACAAAATATCGTTTTTCTTCAAAAGTTTTGGTCTTTTTTTGTTTATGGCGTGAAAAATAAAAAGCGCACAGGTGATGACATCCCACCGACAGAAAGCTCTATTTGTGTGAAGAAAGGACGGATATTTAGTTTGGGTGCAGCGTTGCACGACCGCACAATTGTCAGTTACATAAAGAGGCGTGGCCATGAAGGGGTGTACATCCTGCGTAGGGGGAGGGGATAAGGACACAAATTGGCGCTTTATTCTCATGGAGATCACATGGTTATTACTAGGAGGAGACGGAAACATTTGCTGGGTATTGGAGCTTTTGTGAGATGGATGGATTGGATGGCGACTGATTTGTATGGAGACATAATATAGAGCGGGAGGAATCCATGGTGTATTGTCACATGTATGAATGCAGGATTGGGGTACTATCCGTGTATTAGGGGGACCAATGACACCTTGGCTAGTATTGTAGATGAATCTGGGGGCGTCGGGGGCAATCTTCTTATGTTTATGGCCCTTTAGGGCAGATGTGATTTCTATGTATTTTATGGGAGATTTTCTCTGTATATTGGGAGTTTCCATCTTGTTGTATCATGAATGTAGTATGGAAGATGAGTCCTATGTACTAGGAATGGTCATTGGAAGGACAGAATAGGAGCCACATGATTGGCTGGCCAACCCCGTGACAGTATAGACTAGTGGGTGACATTGATTGAGATCTGCCCGCTGTGTGTATACAATCACCCGGCTAATGTCTAATATCAGGGGACAAAATGTGCCAGCATTCATATCAGACTAAGGGAAAATGGCTGCCAGAGGAGGGACAGGAGGGGTACAACAACATGGATGGAGATCTAATCCACTGCACTGTAATAACAGAACATTGATAATAGACCAAGGGAGAATGGCCGCCGAAGGAGGGACAGGCGGGCTACAACAAAATGGAGGAGGAGATCTAATCCACTGTGATGTGATGTGTATAACTGCGAGAACATTGATATCAGACTAAGGGAAAATGGCCACCGGAGGAGGGAAAAACGGTCTACAACAAAATGAAGGGAGATCTAATCCACTGTAATGTGATAACTGTGATAATAGAAGTTTACGAGCCGCCATCGTCTTTTCTTTTTCAGCTCTGTTGTTTTATACTATTCAGCTTTTTTTGGACCAGCACCATCTAGTGTCTGCTCTCCATACTGCTGCCTCTGTATAAATCTGTGCAGAGTCACTTCCTGTCTGGTGTCACTTCCTGTCCTGGGAACACTTTCTTCCTTTCAGCCATTTTAGATCGGCTTCCAGAAGGTCCTGTGATTGTCGGTCTCCATCCTGAACACACGGCCACCATAGGGCCAGCATGGGATCTTCTCCATGTCAGAGCACACGGGTAAGTCAGGTGGATCTCCTATTCCTGGTCCCGGCTCCTGTTCCTGCTATAGACGGACCAATCATCTGTGACCGAACCTTCCTCCTCGTCATCGATGATCTGGGTGTATTATTATTATTTATTCCAGGTACTTATATAGCGCCGTCAGTTTACATCTATATTGTACATTCCCATCAGTCCCCGCCCCCGAGGAGCGTACAATCTAAGGGCCCTAACTCACATTCATACATACACATACTAGGGACAACTTAGGAGACAATTCACCTCCCAGCATGTCTTTGTAGTGTAGGAGGAAACCCACGCAGGCACAGGGAGAACATGCAAACTCCAGACATGTGGTGCCATGGTTGTGATTTGAACCAACAACCCGAGTACTGCCAGGAGGAAGTGCTAACCACTCAGCCACTGTGCTGCCCCGTGCTGTATATATCTCATCATCTACTTCTCAGTGTTGGTTTCCTCCTCATTGCCGGCCATTAAATGGGCCTCAGAATGGCTCCGGTATTCCCTCCTAGGAAGGACATTCAGGCCGATCTCCCACCATGTTCCTCTGATGTGTCCGAGACAGAATAACAGGAGAGACACCAGGAGAACCCGCTGGGACCTGACACTCCGAGAACCAGAGTTATGGTGGAGTATAGACCCTTCCTGAGATACTCCTCCCTGGGAACGGTCATACCTCCGTACTCCTCTCCTGTACATACCCATCATGGTCATACCTCCGTACTCCTCTCCTGTACATACCCATCACTGTCATACCTCCGTACTCCTCTCCTGTACATACCCATCACTGTCATACCTCCGTACTCCTCTCCTGTACATACCCATCACTGTCATACCTCCATACTCCTCTCCTGTACATACCCATCACTGTCATACCTCCATACTCCTCTCCTGTACATACCCATCACTGTCATACCTCCGTACTCCGCTCCTGTACATACCCATCACTGTCATACCTCCGTACTCCTCTCCTGTACATACCCATCACTGTCATACCTACGTACTCCTCTCCTGTACATACCCATCACTGTCATACCTCCGCACTCCTCTCCTGTACGTACCGATCACTGTCATACCTCCACACTCCTCTCCTGTACATACCGATCACTGTCATACCTCCGCACTCCTCTCCTGTACATACCCATCACTGTCATACCTCCACACTCCTCTCCTGTACATACCGATCACTGTCATACCTCCGCACTCCTCTCCTGTACATACCCATCACTGTCATACCTCCGTACTCCTCTCCTGTACATACCCATCACTGTCATACCTCCGTACTCCTCTCCTGTACATACCCATCACTGTCATACCTCCACACTCCTCTCCTGTACATACCTATCACTGTCATACCTCCACACTCCTCTCCTGTATGTACCGATCACTGTCATACCTCCGTACTCCTCTCCTGTACATACCGATCACTGTCATACCTCCACACTCCTCTCCTGTATGTACCGATCACTGTCATACCTCCGTACTCCTCTCCTGTACATACCCATCACTGTCATACCTCCGTACTCCTCTCCTGTACATACCCATCACTGTCATACCTCCACACTCCTCTCCTGTACATACCCATCACTGTCATACCTCCGTACTCCTCTCCTGTACATACCGATCACTGTCATACCTCCACACTCCTCTCCTGTACATACCGATCACTGTCATACCTCCACACTCCTCTCCTGTACACACCGATCACTGTCATACCTCCACACTCCTATCCTGTACATACCCATCACTGTCAAACCTCCGTACTCCTCTCCTGTACATACCGATCACTGTCATACCTCCGTACTCCTCCTGTACATACCGATCACTGTCATACCTCCGTACTCCTCTCCTGTACATACCCATCACTGTCATACCTCCGTACTCCTCTCCTGTACATACCCATCACTGTCATACCTCCGTACTCCTCTCCTGTACATACCCATCACTGTCATACCTCCACACTCCTCTCCTGTACATACCCATCACTGTCATACCTCCGTACTCCTCTCCTGTACATACCCATCACTGTCATACCTCCGTACTCCTCTCCTGTACATACCCATCACTGTCATACCTCCGTACTCCTCTCCTGTACATACCCATCACTGTCATACCTCCGTACTCCTCTCCTGTACATACCCATCACTGTCATACCTCCGTACTCCTCTCCTGTACATACCCATCACTGTCATACCTCCGTACTCCTCTCCTGTACATACCCATCACTGTCATACCCTGTTTATCACCCCCACACCAGTTACAGTTACAATTTCCCGCCAGTTCCGTCCCGTACGTCCTGACATTTTGGGGGGATTTGTACCGTCCTGACATTTGGGGGGAATTGTACCGTCCTGACATTTGGGGGGGATTTGTGCCGTCCTGACATTTGGGGGGGATTTGTATCGTCCTGACATTTGGGGGATTAGTACTGTCCTGACATTTGGGGGGGATTTGTATTGTCCTGACATTTGGGGGGATTTGTACCGTCCTGACATTTGGGGGGATTTGTACCGTCCTGACATTTAAGGGGATTTGTACCGTCCTGACATTTGGGGGGATTTGTGCCGTCCTGACATTTGGGTGGGATTTGTACCGTCCTGACATTTGGGGGGATTTGTACCGTCCTGACATTTGGGGGGATTTGTGCCGTCCTGACATTTTAGGGCCCCAAGAAATGAGATGGACCGTCAGTACATCAGGACTGATCCATTCCCAGATCCATCCCATGGTCTGTAGTCTCTATGACTTTAACACAGAATAAATACCCTGATTTGGGTGATTTTACCAAATATCGCAGAATCTGTTTTGGTGTAAATTTATGAAGAAAGATTATTTATTTACTAAGTTTTATCCCAGAAACTAAGAAATACATTTGTTTAGAAATTGTAAGTTCCGTATTTTTCACTTATTTAGTAAATATGGAGCGGCCGGCCCTGTATTCCTCCCCCTCCCTCCCGTTGCCGCATTAGAATACCGGGCCGGCCACTCGGTTCTTCTGTACAGCTGATGCTTCTCCTCGGTCCAGCGGTGTCCTCATCACCGCTGGTTTCACCTGCCGTCTTCTCTCCCCGGCGCCGGCATTCTTAGTGTGGACACCCGGATGTGACATCATGTGTCTTCACAGCCGGCTGCACATGTGTGAAAAGCACTGCTCTTTGTCAATGGCCCCGTAGTCTTCTTGGACCTGTCACATGTCCCACTACGGGGGGGGGGGGGGGGGGAGGACAACCTCCGCTTCCGATCGCATAGGAAATCACAGCGGAAGTGGGAGATGGTACCTGCCAAATTCGGGCACCCGCTTCCCAACCCCCCCCCCTGCTCCCCAAAGGTCTGCAGTCTCTGATCATCTCCTGTACTGTGTCCGCAGTCTCCGGTCATCTCCTGTACTGTGTCCGCAGTCTCCGGTCATCTCCTGTACTATGTCCGCAGTCTCCGGTCATCTCCTGTACTGTGTCCGCAGTCTCCGGTCATCTCCTGTACTGTGTCCGCAGTCTCTGGTCATCTCCTGTACTGTGTCCGCAGTCTCTGGTCATCTCCTGTACTGTGTCCGCAGTCCCCGGTCATCTCCTGTACTGTGTAGCGTAGTCTCCGGTCATCTCCTGTACTGTGTCCACAGTCCCCGGTCATCTCCTGTACTGTGTAGCGTAGTCTCCGGTCATCTCCTGTACTGTGTCCACAGTCTCCGGTCATCTCCTGTACTGTGTCCGCAGTCTCCGGTCATCTCCTGTACTGTGTCCGCAGTCTCTGGTCATCTCCTGTACTGTGTCCGCAGTCTCTGGTCATCTCCTGTACTGTGTCCGCAGTCCCCGGTCATCTCCTGTACTGTGTAGCGTAGTCTCCGGTCATCTCCTGTACTGTGTCCACAGTCCCCGGTCATCTCCTGTACTGTGTAGCGTAGTCTCCGGTCATCTCCTGTACTGTGTCCACAGTCTCCGGTCATCTCCTGTACTGTGTCCGCAGTCTCCGGTCATCTCCTGTACTGTGTCTGCAGTCTCCGGTCATCTCCTGTAGTATGTCTGCAGTCTCCGGTCATCTCCTGTACTGTGTCCGCAGTCTCCGGTCATCTCCTGTACTATGTCTGCAGTCTCTGGTCATCTCCTGTAGTATGTCTGCAGTCTCCGGTCATCTCCTGTAGTATGTCCGCAGTCTCCGGTCATCTCCTGTACTGTGTCCGCAGTCTCTGGTCATCTCCTGTACTATGTCTGCAGTCTCCGGTCATCTCCAGTACTGTGTCCGCAGTCTGTGGTCATCTCCTGTAGTATGTCTGCAGTCTCTGGTCATCTCCTGTACTATGTCCGCAGTCTCTGGCCATCTCCTGTACTATGTCTGCAGTCTCTGGTCATCTCCTGTGCTGTGTCTGCAATCTCTGGTCGTCTCCTGTGCTCTGTCTGCAGTCTTCACCCAGTGTCCTCCACCCCTCTCTGCCAATCCCTCCACTGGCTCCCAATTGCTCAACGAATAAAATTAAAAACATTAACAATAACATATAAAGCCATTTATAACTCCACCCCAAATTACATCACCGATCTTGTCGCCAAATATCACCCAAACCATACTCTCCGCTCCTCACAAGACCTCCTGCTCTCTAGCTCCCTTGTCTCCTCCTCCCATGCTCATCTCCAGGACTTCTCCAGAGCTTCCCCCATCCTCTGGAACTCTCTACCCCAATGTATCGCCTACTCTGCTCACTTTTAGGCGATCTCTGTATAGTAGATGCAGAGTGATAAGATCTGGATTCATGGAGCTGTGTTATTCCCACTTCTGCCTTTGTCTTTGTTCGCTCCACTACATTGTCTCTTTCAGGATTGAGCTCCTCCAAACTCATTAATTCTTCCAATGACCTTTTGAGTGTTGTACCACTTTAAGAGAGCAATATATTTAACTCACAGTCTTTGATAATTCTCATAAACAATATTCAATTGCTGGATAGCACCCTCTAGTTGTATTGGCTCATGAGATTGTTGGGAGAGAGCAGACATGCATTTAACATTATTATTATTATTATTATACAGTATTTATATAGCGGCAGAAGGTTTGCTCAGTGCTATACATTGTAGTGGGGGACAGAACATGAGACAATGCAGTAACAAAACAAAACATGAGGGGTTCGAGGGCCCTGCTCTTTCAAGCTTACAATCTAGGATCTAGGCCGTAACCTCTGCAACCTTAACCCTGCCCCCCTCCACTCTACAGCTGATCAACTCCACGACAGCATCCTCCCCCTGTCCTGCCCCGGCTTGGCTATGACTGCCTACAACAACGCACTGTCAACAGCCCTTAACTCACTAGCGTCTTTAACCACACGCAACATTAGACCCTGACCACTCCAGCCCTGGCAGACTGATCACACCAAAACCCTCAAATGACACAGTCGTGCCCTGGAGCGACTGTGGAGCAAAACCAAATCCCAACAAGCCTTCACCCGCTACTAATCTGCCTTCCACACCTACACCTCCTCCCTCCACACAGCCAAACAAGCCTACTTCCTGACCCTCATCAAGGCCCTCTCCTCCAATCCTCGCCGACTCTTCTCCACCTTCGACTCTCTACTCTCGCCACCCCCACCTCCACCCAGCACCTCACTCACTGCCCTTGAGATTGCCAATCACTTCAAAAACAAGATTGACACAATTCGCAAGGACATCGCCGAAACTCACACGCCCTCTCAACCTGTCCCCTCTCACACAGCTACCCCCTCATCCCCCCTCCCCCTCGACATAACCCGCAGGGACTTCATTGCTGCTCAAACTCCTTCCAAATTCGTTCCTCCTCACTCAACTACCCCCTCATCACCCCTCTCCCATGGCCCCACTACTGCTCCGACCTCCACTTCCACCCCACCCTACATTCCTCATACTGAAGCCCCCCAACACTTCACGCCTTTGACCTTTCTACCATCGAGGAAGTCTCCAAGATCCTCTCTGATACCCGGCTCACCACCTGCCCCCTCGACCCTATCCCCTCACATCTCCTACGACCTCCCTCCCCCTCCATCCTACGCTCCCTCACCCACATCTTTAATCTCTCCCTCTTCTCCGGCACTTTCCCCTCCCCTCTGAAACATGCACACATCACACCCATACTTAAAAAGCCCTCCCTGGACCCCAATTACCCGAACAACCTCAGACCCATCTCCCTGCTCCCATTTACATCCAAACTCCTCGAGGGCCTAGTCTACACCCGCCTAAGCTCTCACCTCAACTACAACAACCTCCTCGATCCCCTACAGTCCGGCTTCCGTCCCCTACACTCCACCGAAACTGCCTTACTCAAACTCTCCAACGACCTGCTAACCGCCAAAGCTAATGGCCACTATTCAGTGCTCCTACTCCTCGACCTCTCTGCGGTCTTCAACACAGTCGACCACCCCCTCCTCCTCAAAAAACTACACTCCCTCGGCCTCAGAGATTCTGCTCTCTCCTGGCTCTCATCATACCTGTCACAACGCTCGTTCAGCGTTACCTATAATGCTACCGCCTCCCCCTCACTCCCCCTCTCTGTTGGGGTCCCTTAAGGTTCCATCCTTGGGCCCCTTCTCCATCTACACCTCCTCCCTTGGCCAACTCACGGCTTCAACTACTACCTCTATGCCGATGACACACAAATCTATCTCTCAACCCCCCACCTCACCACCTCAGTCTCCGCCCAAATCACACACCTGCTGAGCGACACATCTGACTGGATGTCGCTCCACTTCCTTAAACTGAACCTCTCCAAAAGCGAGTTTCTTGTCTTCCCCCCAGCCCGGACACCACCCCCCATTGACTTCTTCATCACATCCAACAACGCCACCATCAAACCCGCCCCGCAGGCCAGAGTACTTGGTGTCATTCTGGACTCCAACTTATCCTTCCAGCCCCAAGTCCAATCTTTAATCAAACTCGTGCAGACTCCACCTCCGCAACATTGCCAAAATCCGCATGTTCCTAACCCCAGAAACCACTAAACAGATCATCCACTCCCTCATCATATCACGACTCGATTACTGCAACTCCCTCCTCACTGGCCTGCCTCGCCGCTGGCTATCCCCGCTTCAGTCGATCCTGAATACGGCTGCCAGACTCATTCACCTTTCCAACCGCTCCATCTCCGCCATCCCCCTCTGCCAATCCCTCCACTGGCTTCCGATTGCGCAACAAATCAAATTCAAAATCCTAACACTGACGTACAAAGCCGTCCACCATACTGCCCCGAACTACATCACTGACCTAATATCCAAGTACCACCCAGCACGCACACTCTGCTCCTCACAAGACCTCCTTCTCTCTAGTTCCCTGGTCTCCTCCTCCCATGCCCGCCTCCAGGACTTCTCCAAGGTGTCACCCATCCTCTGGAACTCCCTGCCCCAACCCATCAGATTATCACCTACTCTCCTCTCCTTTAGGCACACCCTGAAAACCCACCTCTTCAGGGAAGCCTACCCCACCCCCTGCTAACTTGCTGACCTCCTCCACTCTTCCTACCACTCCATCCCCCACAGCTATCTCCTCCTGTGCCACCATCCCCTCCCTCCTAGATTGTAAGCTCGAAAGAGCAGGGCCCTCAATCCCCTCATGTTTTGCATTGTATTGTTATTGTTCTGTCACATGTTCTGTCCCTCTTTGTAATGTACTGCGCTGAGCGAACTATTGGAGCTTTATAAATACTGTATAATAATAATAGGAGGGAGGGCATAGTGGCACAGGAGGAAGTGGCTGTGGGGGATGCAGTGGTAGGAGGAGTGGAGGAGATCGGCTGTTAGGTGAGGGTGGGGTAGGCTTCCCTGAAGAGATGGGATTTTAGGGTGCGCCTTAAGGTGAGGAGGGTAGGTGACAGTCTGATGGATTGGGGTAGTGAGTTCCAGAGGATGAGGGAAGTCCTACAGTCAGGCGTGGGAGGTTGAGAGCAGGGAGCTAAAAAGTAGGAGGTCTTGTGAGGAGCGAAGATTACGGGTTGGGTGGTATTTGGGTATCAGGTCGGTGAGTTAGTTTGGGGCAGCGTTATGAATGGCTTTGTATGTCTGTGTTAGTAGTTTGAATTTAATGCGTTGGGCAATCAGGAGCCAGTGGAGGGAATGACAGAGGGGGGGTGGCAGAGGCGGAGCGGTTGGTGAGGTGGATGAGTCTGGCCGCTGAGTTCAGGATAGACTGAAGCGGGGATAGTCTGTGATGAGGTAGGCCAGTGAGAAAGGAGTTGCAGTAGTCCAGATGTGAGATAATGAGGGAGTGAACGAGTTGTTTAGTAGTGTCTGGGGTTAGGAACGTATGTATTTTGGAGATGATGCGGAGGTGGATCCTGCATGAGTTTGCCAACAATTGGACATGGGGTTGGAAGGACATGTTTAAGTCTAGAGTGACACCTAGGACTTTGGCTTGCGGGGTTGGACTGATGGTGGCGTTGTTGGTCGTGAAGGAGAGGGTGGGGGGGCGCGGGCTGGGGAGAAAATCAGGAGCTCGGTTTTGGAAAGGTTCAATTTGAGGAAAAGGAGCGACATCCAGTCTGATATGTCGTTCAGTAGGTGGGTGATACGGGCAGAGACTGAAGGGGTGAGGCGAGGGGTGGAGAGGTAAATTTGTGTGTCATCGGCATAGAGGTGATAGTTGAAGCCGTGGGAGTGTATCAGTTTGCCGAGGGAGGAGGTGTAGATAGAGAAGAGAAGGGGCCTGAGGACAGAGCCTTGGGGGACCCCAACAGAGAGGGGGAGAGAGGGGAGGTGGTAGCATTATAGGTAACGCTGAAGGAACGTTGGGATAGATAGGATGAGAGCCAGGAGAGAGCGGAGTCTCTGATGCCGAGGGAGTGTAGTTTATTAAGGAGGAGGGGGTGGTCAACTGTGTTGAAGGCTGCGGAGAGGTCGAGGAGTAGGAGCACTGAATAGTGGCCATTAGCTTTGGTGGTTAGCAGGTCGCTGGAGAGTTAGAGTAAGGAAGTTTCGGTGGAGTGTAGGGGACGGAAGCCAGACTGTAGGGGATCGAGGAGGTTGTTGTCATTGAGGTGAGAGCTTAGGCGATTGTAGACTAAGCGCTCGAGGAGTTTGGATGTGAATGGCAGCAGGGAGATGGGTCTGAGATTGTTCGGGTCATTGGGGTCCAGGGAGGGCTTTTTAAGTGTGGGGGTGATGTGTGCATGCTTCAGAGGGGAGGGGAATGCACTGGAAGAGAGGGAGGGATTAAAGATGTGGGTGAGGGAGTGTAGGATGGAGGGGGAGGGAGGACGTAGGAGTTGTGAGGGGATAGGGTCAAGGGGTCAGGTGGTGAGGCGGGCATCAGAGAAGACCTTGGTGACCTCCTCGATGGTAGTAAGGTCGAAGGTGTGGAGTATTGAGGGGGCTTCAGTGTGAGGAATGTTAGGTGGGGTGGAGGTCAGAGCAGTGGTGAGGCTGAGGGAGAGGGGTGATGAGGGGATAGCTGTGTGAGAGGGGACGGGTTTGGAGGGAGTTTGAGCAGTGGCGATGTCCCTGTGAATTGTATCAATCTTGTTTTTGAAGTGATTGGCAATCTCAAGGGCGGTGAGTGAGGTGCTGGGTGGAGGTGGGGGTGGCGAGAGTAGAGAGTTGAAGGTGGAGAAGAGTCGGCGAGGATTGGAGGAGAGGGTCTTGATGAGGGTCAGGAAGTAGGCTTGTTTGGCAGCGTGGAGGGAGGAGGTGTAGGTGTGGAAGGCAGATTTGTAGCGGGTGAAGGCTTGTTGGGATTTGGTTTTGCGCCATAGTCGCTCCAGGTCACAACTGTGTCGTTTGAGAGTTTTGGTGTGATCAGTCTGCCAGGGTTGGAGTGGTCGGGGTCTGATGTTTCATGTGGTTAAAGGCGCTAGTGAGTCAAGGGCGGTTGACAGCGAGTTGTTATAGGCAGTCGTAGCCAGGTCGGGGAAGGACGGGGAGGATGCTGTCGTGGAGTTGATCAGCTGCAGAGTGGAGGGGGCAGGGTTAAGGTTGCCGAGGTTTCAGCTGGTAGTAGTATGGCATTTGGAGGGGTAGGCATTAGAGGACGAGGAGATAGAGAAGGTAAAAAGGTTGTGGTCATAGAGAGGGAAGGGGGTGTTTGTGAGGTTGTGGGGAGCGCAGTGGTGGGAGAAGACAAGGTCCAGGATTTTACTGTCGGAGTGGGTGGTGGATTGTATGCACTGTGCAAGTGCAAAGGAGGAGGTTAAGTGGAGGAGATGGGATGTGGCCGAGTTGTCGATGTTAACAGGGATGTTGAAATCCCCAAGGATGATGGTGGGTAGCTCAGAGGAGAGAAAGAAGGGTAGCCAGTAGGAAAAGTCATCAAGGAAGCGGGATACGGGTCCAGGAGGCCGGTAGATTACAGCAATCTTCAGGGGGGGTGGGGAGAATAGTCGGATGCAGTGGGCCTCGAAGGAGGAGAAGGATAGAGGGGGGGTTTGAGAGGACTCGGAAGGTGCTCTGTGGTGACAGAAGCAGACAAACCCCACCATCTTTACGACCATTGGGTCTGGGTGAGTGGGTCCAGGTGAGACCTCCGTAGGAGAGTGCAGCAGGCGAGGTAGAGTCAGTGGCCTGGATCCAGGTTTCTGTGATCGCTAGGAGGTTGAAGGAGCGGGAAACAAAGAGGTCGTGGATGGCGGTGAGCTTGTTGCACACCGATCGGGCATTCAGGAGTGCACATGAGAACGGGGGGTGGTTTTAGGGAGCAGGGGGACAGATACTAGGTTGAGGGGGTTGCGACAGGATGTGGAAACGGGAGGGTGCTGTGTGGGTGAGTGAGGTGGTGGAGGGCCAGGGTTCGAGGAGATGTCCCCTGCGGTTAGGAGAAGAAGGGTGAGAAAGGTGGCATGGGAGCAGCATGTGCAGGAGCGTGTAAGTCTACCAGTGGAGGTGTTCGGGTCAGTGGGAAAGTGGAGTATTAGGAGGCGGTGGTGGGTGCCATAGAGGGGCGAAGGAAGCAGAGAGGACACAATATACAGTTGTTTGGGAGGAGCAGAGGGATATAGAGAATAGATTTTGGGAATGGAGGAGAGGAATATGAGGAGGAGTGGAAGAGGCATTTTAGGGAGGTGCACGGGGTGGTGGATAGGAGTGGTGGGAGGCTTGGCTGCTGATAGTCCAGAGTGCAGAGGTGTATCTCGTCGCTGTGTCTTCCGGTAGCTGGAGTTTAGGGAAGAAGGGAGAGGGGATCGGATGTGGATGGATGGTTTCCAGGGGGGCTTGACTGGAGACAGTCTGGCGTGCAGTGAGGTTTCTCGTTGTGGTGTCTTACATCTAGGGTTCTAGTCTTTAGGTCAAGTTGAGCTGGGGTCGGTGTGAGTGGTCCCTGCGTGGTCAGATCTGGAGCATTGTGCTGCTATTTCTTGTCCTTTGGGTCGAGCTGGGTTGGGGTCGGCGTGAGTGGTGTCTGGGTGGTTGGATCAGGAGCATTGTGTTGCTGTATCTTGCGGGAGGGTGCGCGTGCTCTTGCGGAGACTTGCTTGGCAGGGTTCAGGGTCCAGGTGGAGGTCCCACGTAGAAGGATGAGGGTTGGTGGATGCAGGGGATGCTGTAGGGAATGTTTATGATATGAAGTACCAATACAGCAGTTCATATAATAGTTCATATATTCCAGCCTGAAAAGATGGAAATGATCCAAATGATGTTCCAGATCATAAACGATGCAATACGAGAAATTAGTGAGGTTGTGCGCTTACCACAAGTACACACAATATGAGCATTGTATGTAATTAACAGCAACCGGGCATCATGGTCTGGTCAACCGTATCCTGGGCACCATCTGGCCATGTATGGACATCCGGGTCACAGGTACAACGCTATCCAGGCCCCTTCTGGCTTTCAAATCCAAAAACGCCACCTTGCATAAGCTCATTAAAAACGAGCCGGGAGGCAAGAAAGCGCTAATAGTAAAGTACGTTTATTTGAGAACATAAAACAAAGACCAAGCAGCCAGGACTCACATTGATATAATATAATAAAAATCCAGGCCCACATCAATCAGCTCCCTGATGGTCAGTGGTGCACTCAACATGCAGCGCATACAGATCAAAGTTCAATCAATAGAACCCTGGTGGTCAGTGGTATCACAAATACATAGCCATAGAGTATAGTGAGTATAAACAGAAATATACTCATCCAGGTCAGGTGAGGTAGTTCCCTGGTGGCTAGTGGATCTCTTAGTAACAAAGGCGTCAATAGGGTGGATCCCCTAACATGTTTCGAGCTAAAGCTCGTTTTCAAAGGGGTGAATCCTGCCCCTAGACGCCGATTTAAAAATGCCGCGGTCGCGCATGCGCATTACGCACCACGCGCCGCTCCGGGATACTGCGCATGCGCGAATGACGTCACACGCTAACTTGTAACGACTGCGCATGCGCGAGCGCATCATCAACATGGACACTGAGGCCCAATGTTAAAGTCTGCCCACACATAGGCAGGGTTAAGGCGGGTCTGGACGGCTGCTCTTGTACTCCATAGAAGCGGAGACCAGAGCAGCAGCTATTTATTAATGTAAACTCGATCTAAATACACTAGATCACCAGGGAAATATATCAAAGTCATCACAAAACAACATATATCAGTGGAATCAATAACATATATCAATGGAATGAATCTAAAACCATAAAATTTAAAAGGACAGCATATGTTAAATATACACATGCACACTGATGGATCATATATAATTAGAGTCCTTACACTGATCCATTAATTATTGTTCCCCAGAAATAACATGGAGAGTCTTAAATGAAACACTATAATCATAACACATTAACATCACTTATATGTGCTATTATCAGAAATAAGTGTCACATATTCCTGACAAACGGTCAAGCGTTACTGGCAATCATGTAATATCATGTAAAGAGATTATAAATATACGGTATTATTGATATTGACATACTTATTGTTCGATATACAAAAGCTAACACTCAAAGGTGCAGAAACCGGAAATAGCACATATATTAGTGAAAAAATTAAAATTAGATTAAAACCCTAATAAAAATAGCACAGTGGACAGGATAAAAGTCTAAAGCCATAAAAAACGTTAAAACGGAAAACACTATAAACCTCCTCAAACAGAAATCAACTATTGTCAATATAACAGTTGATGTCTAGGTCTACGTTCAGGCCTCTGGGTTGAAGGGACTTGAGCTCTACAATCCACTTCGTCTCAAGACGGGACACTGCTCTCCTCTTGTGCCCCCCCCTCCAATGCTGATCTATCACATCTATAGCTGTACATTTCAGAGATGAAGGGTCTTTAGCATGACAATCTTTATAATGCTTTGATAATGAATGGTGCTCAAAGCCCTTTTTTATTTTATTGTAATGCTCCCTGAGTCGATCCCTCAGACGTCTGGTAGTTCTACCCACATACTGGAGCTTACAGGGACATTGTAAAAGATATACTGTATGTGTAGTATTGCATGTGATAGTTTGATGTATGGCATATCTTTTACCGGTAATGCTAGAACCAAACTCCTTGATTTTAGTTTTATGTACCCCATTATATCTACAGGCGATACATTTATTACACGGGAAGAACCCTTTAAGCCCGAATGGTGAGGTCATATTCCTTGGTTGGTCAACTACATTAGGGGCTACCAAAAGCCTGAGTGGAGGTGCCTTCCTGAAAGTGATCTCAGGGAATTCAGGTAGAGAATCACCCAATATAGGGTCATTCCTAAGGACAGCCCAATTCTTCTTAATGATTCTGGTGACTTCTCTAAATTGAATAGAGAAGTCCGTAACAAAGGGGCAAAATTTGTCCGGTCTTACTCTTTTCTCCATAGTGAGCAGATCCTCCCTATCCAATAAGCCAATCTCATTGGCAGTTTGATCCAAAATGTGAGAGTTGTAACCTTTCTCCACAAATCTGGCTTTGAGTAACCCTGATTGATAGTGATAATCTGGCAAGGTGGTACAATTCCTCCTTAACCTGAGGAATTGTCCCCTAGGAACATTATTCAGCCAGGTCGGATGATGACAGCTATCAGTGGGTATATACCCATTCCTGTCCGTACTTTTAAAATACGTCCTGGTCACAACCTTAGTACCACTATTAATTAAAACAAGGTCTAAAAAGTTAATTTCTTTAAGATCATATTCATATGATAACTTAATATTTAGGTCATTATAGTTCAAAGTAGTAAAAAAATTGTTTAAAGAAAGCTCATCCCCCTGCCATAAAAGAAACAGGTCATCGATGTAGCGCCGGTAAAATAAAAGGGGAGGCCAGTCATGTGAATACACTAAGTCCTCCTCCCACCTGGCCATAAACAAATTGGCCAGGCTAGGGGCAAACCTCGCCCCCATCGCTACACCCATGACCTGTAGGTAAAAAGTATGGTTAAACCAAAAGAAGTTTTTATGCATAGCAAAGTCCAGAAGTTCCAGAATGAACTCTTTTTGCCGTCTGGGAATATCAGAAACAGTGTCTAGATAGAACTGGACCGCATCCATTCCATCTCTATGCTTTATGTTACTATATAAAGCAGAAACGTCTGCAGTAACTAGATAAGTTTTCTCATTGATATTAAAATCTTTAAGATCTATTAATAATTGCTTCGTATCACGTAAGAATGCTGGTGTGGATCTAACCAAAGGTTGAAGAAACATATCAACATATTCCCCTATGCGGGAGTTCAATGACCCTATACCACTAATAATGGGTCTACCGGGGGGACAACTTGAATTTTTATGTATTTTCGGGAGGCAGTACATTACAGGAAGCCGCGGGGCTGCTGGGCATAAATATGCTTTTTCTTTTTTAGTTATTATATTATTTTCAAAACCTCGTTTAATAATAGCTTTCAATTCTTTTTTATAAGGCAACATTGGATTCTTAGGTAACACTTGATATGTGTCCCTGTCATCCAACAACAGATGTACCTGTTTCATATAGTCTGCCTTATCTAAAATGACCACGCCTCCCCCCTTATCAGCGGGTCTGACCACTAAATCCTTATTAGCCAACAGAGATTTAATGCTGTCATTAATTTTATGCTGATTCCGTAAATTCTTAACTTTAATATTATCCAAATCCTTTAAAACCATACTTTTAAAAGTATTAATATGTGATTGTGCTGGGGGATTAAACAGTGAAGCATTCCGTAAATTGGAATGTCTAACATCATCATTCCCATTACCGGAAGCGTTGTGTACAGAAGGCGTATTTAAAAAATATCTTTTAATCGATAAACGACGTGTAAATTTGTGTATGTCCACATATGTGCTAAATTTATCTAATTTTCTCTTTGGTGCAAATTTTAGACCCTTGTTCAGTAAATACAGCTCATCATTATTAAGAGTTACTTTACTTAAGTTAAAAATGCCTTTAGCTATCACATTTTCCTCTTTTTGTGGTCTGTTGACTCTTTTCCCTCCTCGCTTTCCTCTGTACGCGTACTTCTTTTCCGCGTTGCATTTCCACCTAAAAAATGATTGGGTTGGGGGTTGCGGAGAGCAGGTCCCATATTAGCCTGGGGAGTAGGGTTTCGCATATTTTGATTCCCATTCCCATTGTGCGGTGGATTATATGGGTACTGATTACCATAGTTCCTTCCCCTGTTCGGATTCATAGGGGGCCCCCCCTGATTCCTTGGTTCAGGGGGTCTCCAGTAAGGCTGATTACTCCCCCTATTGTTGCATCTATCATAATTTGGATTATAATACCCATCCTGCGAGTCTCTCCATGAGACCCTCCGTTGTCTGGGTGGTTGTTCCCACCCTCCAGAATACGGGAATTGTTGAGTTCCTGTCCTAGGGTATTGATCCAAGGGGTGTAACCTCATATCCCTATTCCCTATTTCCTCATCATCGTAGTCATAAAGATCATTATATCTATTGTACGTCGAGACGTTATACTCGTCTCTATAAGGACCACGCTTAGCCGATTTGGGCATTGAGGAAGCGGGCCTAGAGGTATTACCAGTATTCTTATGAGGATAAGGAGGTCGTAGTCCAGATCCCCTAGGGACTTCATGGTTAGGAACAGAAGCCACGTCTTTATCAGTGCCACTGGCATCCTGCCAACCAAATACATTATTATTTTTATAATCCATTAAGTCCCTATTATACTTTTTCCTCTTTTTACTTTTCTGTTCCCTTTCGGTTTTTTCCAAAAGCTGTTTAACCCGGTCTGACTCGGTTTTATATTCCTCTTTGTTCATATGGGGTCGCAATTTCTCGCGTGTTGAATTGATTTCATTATCCAAGTGAGATAGTTTTTTCTTCTTACGGGCTACCAGAAATCCTAATAATTCTAAGCCCATTTTGTTAAAAAAATTGAACCATTCGGTTTCACAATTAATATCCCCATTTTCCGGGGGAATATCCCATCTCAGGGATCTGGGTACTAATCCCTCCTTGATATACTTCTCAAGGAGAGTAATATCCCATATGGTTCTAATCTCTGATGTAGCGAGATTAGCCAAATGGAGAAAGATACCATGTAGATCATTATCAACCGTATCCTGAGTAAAGACATCATCAGCAATCGCTGTTCTATTAGACCTCATTTCAAAGATATCCATCATATGCAGAAATATTGCTGCTCAACTTAATAACGAGGTATAAATGGCACAGATATCAAAGGTAGGTAAGTGAGCGCAAACAGATCAAATAAGCAGCTGACATACAGGGTAATCCTCAATACCTTGGAACATAAGCTATAAATGGGGTATGCAGCGCTAGAGGACAGATAATAAACACGGGACTGTTTATGATATGAAGTACCAATACAGCAGTTCATATAATAGTTCATATATTCCAGCCTGAAAAGATGGAAATGATCCAAATGATGTTCCAGATCATAAACGATGCAATACGAGAAATTAGTGAGGTTGTGCGCTTACCACAAGTACACACAATATGAGCATTGTATGTAATTAACAGCAACCGGGCATCATGGTCTGGTCAACCGTATCCTGGGCACCATCTGGCCATGTATGGACATCCGGGTCACAGGTACAACGCTATCCAGGCCCCTTCTGGCTTTCAAATCCAAAAACGCCACCTTGCATAAGCTCATTAAAAACGAGCCGGGAGGCAAGAAAGCGCTAATAGTAAAGTACGTTTATTTGAGAACATAAAACAAAGACCAAGCAGCCAGGACTCACATTGATATAATATAATAAAAATCCAGGCCCACATCAATCAGCTCCCTGATGGTCAGTGGTGCACTCAACATGCAGCGCATACAGATCAAAGTTCAATCAATAGAACCCTGGTGGTCAGTGGTATCACAAATACATAGCCATAGAGTATAGTGAGTATAAACAGAAATATACTCATCCAGGTCAGGTGAGGTAGTTCCCTGGTGGCTAGTGGATCTCTTAGTAACAAAGGCGTCAATAGGGTGGATCCCCTAACATGTTTCGAGCTAAAGCTCGTTTTCAAAGGGGTGAATCCTGCCCCTAGACGCCGATTTAAAAATGCCGCGGTCGCGCATGCGCATTACGCACCACGCGCCGCTCCGGGATACTGCGCATGCGCGAATGACGTCACACGCTAACTTGTAACGACTGCGCATGCGCGAGCGCATCATCAACATGGACACTGAGGCCCAATGTTAAAGTCTGCCCACACATAGGCAGGGTTAAGGCGGGTCTGGACGGCTGCTCTTGTACTCCATAGAAGCGGAGACCAGAGCAGCAGCTATTTATTAATGTAAACTCGATCTAAATACACTAGATCACCAGGGAAATATATCAAAGTCATCACAAAACAACATATATCAGTGGAATCAATAACATATATCAATGGAATGAATCTAAAACCATAAAATTTAAAAGGACAGCATATGTTAAATATACACATGCACACTGATGGATCATATATAATTAGAGTCCTTACACTGATCCATTAATTATTGTTCCCCAGAAATAACATGGAGAGTCTTAAATGAAACACTATAATCATAACACATTAAAATCACTTATATGTGCTATTATCAGAAATAAGTGTCACATATTCCTGACAAACGGTCAAGCGTTACTGGCAATCATGTAATATCATGTAAAGAGATTATAAATATACGGTATTATTGATATTGACATACTTATTGTTCGATATACAAAAGCTAACACTCAAAGGTGCAGAAACCGGAAATAGCACATATATTAGTGAAAAAATTAAAATTAGATTAAAACCCTAATAAAAATAGCACAGTGGACAGGATAAAAGTCTAAAGCCATAAAAAACGTTAAAACGGAAAACACTATAAACCTCCTCAAACAGAAATCAACTATTGTCAATATAACAGTTGATGTCTAGGTCTACGTTCAGGCCTCTGGGTTGAAGGGACTTGAGCTCTACAATCCACTTCGTCTCAAGACGGGACACTGCTCTCCTCTTGTGCCCCCCCCTCCAATGCTGATCTATCACATCTATAGCTGTACATTTCAGAGATGAAGGGTCTTTAGCATGACAATCTTTATAATGCTTTGATAATGAATGGTGCTCAAAGCCCTTTTTTATTTTATTGTAATGCTCCCTGAGTCGATCCCTCAGACGTCTGGTAGTTCTACCCACATACTGGAGCTTACAGGGACATTGTAAAAGATATACTGTATGTGTAGTATTGCATGTGATAGTTTGATGTATGGCATATCTTTTACCGGTAATGCTAGAACCAAACTCCTTGATTTTAGTTTTATGTACCCCATTATATCTACAGGCGATACATTTATTACACGGGAAGAACCCTTTAAGCCCGAATGGTGAGGTCATATTCCTTGGTTGGTCAACTACATTAGGGGCTACCAAAAGCCTGAGTGGAGGTGCCTTCCTGAAAGTGATCTCAGGGAATTCAGGTAGAGAATCACCCAATATAGGGTCATTCCTAAGGACAGCCCAATTCTTCTTAACCGGCGCTACATCGATGACCTGTTTCTTTTATGGCAGGGGGATGAGCTTTCTTTAAACAATTTTTTTACTACTTTGAACTATAATGACCTAAATATTAAGTTATCATATGAATATGATCTTAAAGAAATTAACTTTTTAGACCTTGTTTTAATTAATAGTGGTACTAAGGTTGTGACCAGGACGTATTTTAAAAGTACGGACAGGAATGGGTATATACCCACTGATAGCTGTCATCATCCGACCTGGCTGAATAATGTTCCTAGGGGACAATTCCTCAGGTTAAGGAGGAATTGTACCACCTTGCCAGATTATCACTATCAATCAGGGTTACTCAAAGCCAGATTTGTGGAGAAAGGTTACAACTCTCACATTTTGGATCAAACTGCCAATGAGATTGGCTTATTGGATAGGGAGGATCTGCTCACTATGGAGAAAAGAGTAAGACCGGACAAATTTTGCCCCTTTGTTACGGACTTCTCTATTCAATTTAGAGAAGTCACCAGAATCATTAAGAAGAATTGGGCTGTCCTTAGGAATGACCCTATATTGGGTGATTCTCTACCTGAATTCCCTGAGATCACTTTCAGGAAGGCACCTCCACTCAGGCTTTTGGTAGCCCCTAATGTAGTTGACCAACCAAGGAATATGACCTCACCATTCGGGCTTAAAGGGTTCTTCCCGTGTAATAAATGTATCGCCTGTAGATATAATGGGGTACATAAAACTAAAATCAAGGAGTTTGGTTCTAGCATTACCGGTAAAAGATATGCCATACATCAAACTATCACATGCAATACTACACATACAGTATATCTTTTACAATGTCCCTGTAAGCTCCAGTATGTGGGTAGAACTACCAGACGTCTGAGGGATCGACTCAGGGAGCATTACAATAAAATAAAAAAGGGCTTTGAGCACCATTCATTATCAAAGCATTATAAAGATTGTCATGCTAAAGACCCTTCATCTCTGAAATGTACAGCTATAGATGTGATAGATCAGCATTGGAGGGGGGGGCACAAGAGGAGAGCAGTGTCCCGTCTTGAGACGAAGTGGATTGTAGAGCTCAAGTCCCTTCAACCCAGAGGCCTGAACGTAGACCTAGACATCAACTGTTATATTGACAATAGTTGATTTCTGTTTGAGGAGGTTTATAGTGTTTTCCGTTTTAACGTTTTTTATGGCTTTAGACTTTTATCCTGTCCACTGTGCTATTTTTATTAGGGTTTTAATCTAATTTTAATTTTTTCACTAATATATGTGCTATTTCCGGTTTCTGCACCTTTGAGTGTTAGCTTTTGTATATCGAACAATAAGTATGTCAATATCAATAATACCGTATATTTATAATCTCTTTACATGATATTACATGATTGCCAGTAACGCTTGACCGTTTGTCAGGAATATGTGACACTTATTTCTGATAATAGCACATATAAGTGATTTTAATGTGTTATGATTATAGTGTTTCATTTAAGACTCTCCATGTTATTTCTGGGGAACAATAATTAATGGATCAGTGTAAGGACTCTAATTATATATGATCCATCAGTGTGCATGTGTATATTTAACATATGCTGTCCTTTTAAATTTTATGGTTTTAGATTCATTCCATTGATATATGTTATTGATTCCACTGATATATGTTGTTTTGTGATGACTTTGATATATTTCCCTGGTGATCTAGTGTATTTAGATCGAGTTTACATTAATAAATAGCTGCTGCTCTGGTCTCCGCTTCTATGGAGTACAAGAGCAGCCGTCCAGACCCGCCTTAACCCTGCCTATGTGTGGGCAGACTTTAACATTGGGCCTCAGTGTCCATGTTGATGATGCGCTCGCGCATGCGCAGTCGTTACAAGTTAGCGTGTGACGTCATTCGCGCATGCGCAGTATCCCGGAGCGGCGCGTGGTGCGTAATGCGCATGCGCGACCGCGGCATTTTTAAATCGGCGTCTAGGGGCAGGATTCACCCCTTTGAAAACGAGCTTTAGCTCGAAACATGTTAGGGGATCCACCCTATTGACGCCTTTGTTACTAAGAGATCCACTAGCCACCAGGGAACTACCTCACCTGACCTGGATGAGTATATTTCTGTTTATACTCACTATACTCTATGGCTATGTATTTGTGATACCACTGACCACCAGGGTTCTATTGATTGAACTTTGATCTGTATGCGCTGCATGTTGAGTGCACCACTGACCATCAGGGAGCTGATTGATGTGGGCCTGGATTTTTATTATATTATATCAATGTGAGTCCTGGCTGCTTGGTCTTTGTTTTATGTTCTCAAATAAACGTACTTTACTATTAGCGCTTTCTTGCCTCCCGGCTCGTTTTTAATGAGCTTATGCAAGGTGGCGTTTTTGGATTTGAAAGCCAGAAGGGGCCTGGATAGCGTTGTACCTGTGACCCGGATGTCCATACATGGCCAGATGGTGCCCAGGATACGGTTGACCAGACCATGATGCCCGGTTGCTGTTAATTACATACAATGCTCATATTGTGTGTACTTGTGGTAAGCGCACAACCTCACTAATTTCTCGTATTGCATCGTTTATGATCTGGAACATCATTTGGATCATTTCCATCTTTTCAGGCTGGAATATATGAACTATTATATGAACTGCTGTATTGGTACTTCATATCATAAACAGTCCCGTGTTTATTATCTGTCCTCTAGCGCTGCATACCCCATTTATAGCTTATGTTCCAAGGTATTGAGGATTACCCTGTATGTCAGCTGCTTATTTGATCTGTTTGCGCTCACTTACCTACCTTTGATGCTGTAGGGAGCCTTGGGGATTTGCTGCTCTCCGGGTGGAGGCCTGGGCACCTGAGCCTCAGGTTGAGCGGCCGCGCCAGGGTAGTGGTCATGGGTGGTGCTGGGGTCGGGTGGTGGTGATGCCGTGCTGGATCCTTTCGGGGGCTATGGGAGCCTGGTCTTGCAGGGGTGGCTCTTGGTGCCGGCAGAGAGGTCCAGGGAGTCCGCTGGGGTGTTCGTGAGGCGGGGGGATTGCAAGTGTGCGGCCGCACCAGGCCACAGAGTGGTGTTCCCAGGTGGTGTGGTCGTACCAGGCCGGGAGGTTGGTAGAGTAGTGGTGATGCCGTGTGGGGGCCTTCCGGGGGCTGCGGCTGCCTGGGTGGTGGTGCTGCCATGTGGGTTGCCTGTGGTGGTCTTTGGAGCCTTCTGCGCTGCTATGGCCCCCTCTAGGTGCTGGTGGCATCCCCTAACAGTGCAGGCAGGACAGGAGCTGGTGGCTTTCCCTCTAGTGTAGGCAGGGTAGATGGGAGCAGGAGCTGGAGGTAGGGGCTCTCCCTCCCTGTGGCGGTGGCTTCCCTGGGTACCTGAGTTGGTGGTGGCAGCTTCGGTGGGGTGATGGCTGCTTCCCCCTCTCACTGGAGAAGAGTGGTGGTGTGGCGGCGTCCTGGTTCGTGACGGCGGCCGGCAGGACAGACCGTGGGTTCGCAGGCTGCGGTAGGCCGCAGGTTTTTCGGAGCTCTGCCGGAGGGACTGAGCACCCCTCCTGGGTGTCGGCAGGATCTCCGGTGGGGTTCCAGATTCTGCTGCCAGCGGGTGGGCGCTGGAGTTGGTGATCATGCGGCCGCTCCGGATGCCATTTTGGCTGCAATAATCCAAGCAGTAGCTGTCGGGTACAGTCCTGAATGTGTCTGCAGCCAGACCAGTTAGCTTGCTGCTCAAAATGGGGACCCGGTCTTGGGCTGCTACACCATGGATGGTGCACAACCGTTCAAAGTCCTGAAAAAATCTGTCAATGTCCCCATCCACCTCCGATAAAGTTTTAACAGCAGCGTAGGGAGTTTTCTTTGGTCCGGTTGCAGTCTGGAGAAGGCAGGAGGTAATCCCCTCCCAGAACGAGCCCTCAGTTGATGTCTGGGAGTGACTAAGCTGCAGTTGGGTGACATCGTCCAGGGCCTTAGAAATCTGTTTCGGAGGTGGGAGAGCTGCCGAACAGAGCCAAACGCCACTCCACCTCTTGTCGTAAATCTGAATGGTATAGGGGTCTCCGTACGGTGCTAAGTGGGCCTGGCGTTTCAGGGGCCAATGAGCTCCTCTGTTCCTCCAACTCCTCTTGTGAAGCAGAGTTCACTTCTGGTGGAGCAGTGTTCGCTTCAAGCGTAGTGGAGTGTGCATCAGGTAAAGTGGGGTGCGCATCCATTTGGTTCAGGGCCATAATTTTGTCCAACAGTTCCTCTCTGGTCTTGCAGCCAGCGATACCTCCCCGAGCGACAAGCAGGCTTTGGAGAGCTGGCTTCCGAAGGTCCCGAATATCCATCTGGCTGAGCAGGGACGTCTCCGTGAAAAAGATGGGGTCCTGGTTGGTGGTTTGGACTTTCTCTGCAATGAGAAAGATCCCACCGCTGCCAACCAGTTGTGAAGGAACCGTTCTGCCTGGGCTTCCTCGTGCAGAGCGATGCATCTCAGCCAATGGTCCCCTGCAAGTCTTCCAGTGTTCTGCCAAGGCAGGTATTAGAGCTCAAAACCAATCCTTCCCTGCTATCCCAAACCACAAGTCGGAACTTTGTGTAGGGTGAAATGAATCAATCTTTATACAGTTCAGTATATACAGCTTCACCCCCTTCCCCACCAGACAGCCTAGCACCGAGTTTTCCCCACCCACAACAAAACCCTACAACCCAACAATACAGTATGAACTCTATAGAAGTGAAAGATTACAAGGTCACATTTCCCTAAACAAACCGTGTAGAATGTCTGTCTACATAACAGCTGCTAAACATATACAGCTTTACCAAGGGGAGAATGAGAAGACCATTTACCAAGAGGAGAATGGGAAGACCACTTAACAAGGGGAGAAAACCAGAACAGAAAGGGCAAAATGTTATCGCAAAGGGATGGTTCGTCACAATGGCCCAAACTGATGGCAGAGTCCGACTGGTTGTGTTGTCAGCCTGCTGATGCATTTCGGGGACGTGTCCCTTTCCTCAGAGCTGATGCTGACAAGAGTTGATGCCCTAATATATATATGTGTGACCAGTGCTGCCTATAGCAAAGACCTCTCCCCTCAGGTACCTGGTCCCTGCCCAGATTACTGCATTCATTTCATCCAAATCCCTGACTTGTTTCCATGGCTGCTATGAAGCAGTTACCCACCTTCACATGTGGTGGACCTGCCCGCTTTTTCAAACGTATTGGTGCAAAATATTCCATATGCCTACAGTTCTTTATGAAGAAGTTACAGTATAGATATCCATCCGGCCACTGCCTCATTTAATAACAAGCCCCAAGAAGTATACCTTATGGTGTGTCTCCAAGCTATGGATGGAAGGAAAGGGATCACCCCACCGGCAAGTGAGAAGAAGGGAGCATGAGTCAGAGCGATTCCAGTGTCAGCCAATACAAGTAAAGGGATGGATGCAGTGTGACCAAGCCCTAGTGGGCGGGGTGAAATGCATCAGACGGCGTGGCTAGAATGGCAGCTGAGGCCATTCCTCAACACTGGACTGGGGTCGGTTGACCAGTGTCCATTCCATTACTTGCATAAGGCCCAAGAAGTGACACACTGGCAATTCAAACTACTCCTGTAGGTCACCACCACGGCTAAGCAAACCATAGCGAAGGCCTGGAAATCCCCCCACCTCAATACCACTGAAACTAAGAATAGTGTCACTCGAGCCACGATACATGTCAAAGTAGAAGCCGTCCTATTAGACAGAGTGCATAAAAATGAACAACTATGGCAACCATGGGTTGACCATTTCCTACCCTCAAACTCTGATGAAACCTTACTCTCTTTGTAGTCCTGAGTCCATTAGGTAACCCACTACTCAGTTGCTACTCTATACAGGCACACACCCTCCCCCCTGGGGACCTCCTCTCCTCCCCCCTTATCTGTACCCCTTTCTTCACTACTCTTGCTCTTATCTCTCCATTGCTCTCTTCCTTTTCACCTTTCCTCTCATTAGCTCTTTATCCCTTATGGGTTTTTTTCCAATTGGGGGAACCTACACTATCAGTTTGAATTTTCAGTGAGGCGGACAGGTCACCTACTCGTCTGCCACTGATATCTGCATACAGGTTGAAGTACTAAATCTATACTCCCACTGTGAGAGTACCAGAAATGATATTATAGAGTATATAACATGTTTCAGTCTCTACATTCACTCCCCCCTTGATACTATAGCACTGTTATCTCTTGCTGAAGTTAAAGCAGAGCTCCACCCAAAAGGGGAAGTCCTGCTTTAAGGACCCCACTCCCCAATAAGAACTGGCACCTTTTGAGGGGGGGGGGCGTACCTGAAGTTGACAAGTACTCGTTCCCACTTCTGCTGCAATCACCTAGGTCAGGGGTGGGCAAACTGTGGCTCTCCAGCTGTTGTGGAACTACATTTCCCATGAGGCATTGCAAAGACCGGAAGTTACAAGCATGACTCCTATGACTTGCAGAGGCATGATGGAACTTGTAGTCCTGCAACAG
The DNA here is from genome assembly GCF_062004578.1 of Staurois parvus. Lineage (NCBI taxonomy): Eukaryota > Metazoa > Chordata > Amphibia > Anura > Ranidae > Staurois > Staurois parvus. The sequence continues at coordinate 1,102,257 of NW_028317868.1, read as the reverse complement.
CTGGAGAGCCGCAGTTATCCCACCCCTGACCTCGGTGATCTGTTGTCCTCCCCCCTCCCTCCCTGTAGTATTCTGGGACAGGACCATTCACAAAGCACAGAGATACTCACTCTTGAAGCTGCAAGCTGTCACAGCTGGGTGCCCACTTTGAAGATGCCGGCACTGGAAACACAGGGCAGCCGGTGAAATGGGCTGCGGGGAGGACACCACGAGATTGAAGGACAGGTAGGTGTCTATTTTTTAAAAGTCAGCAGCTATTGTTTTTGCAGCTGATGACTTTAATTTTTTTTTTATTTTCACTGGAACTCCACTTTAATGTACTGTACAAATTACAACCTGTACGTTACCTCTAAGGGTTGTACCCCTTCTGACTTACTGTTGGTGAGTCCTGCAATCACATTGTTATGAGCTCCTTGTAAAACTATTATCTCTTTCCAATAAAATCTATGAACAAGAGAAGATACGGACCCCACAATTCCTCTATATGCTCCACAATTCTCCCATGTGGACACCTCGTAAGTGGTTCTCCAGTATAGACTCCCAGTTTGGGGAACTCATTTAGAAGAAGCCATCAGCTAAAATTAAACTCCCTACTCTACAGTATGGTGAAGACCAAGGAGGCCTAGCAATACCAAATGCTAGACTTTATTTTATAGCTGCCCAACTTCAACATCTTACCAGGTGGGACTTAGTAGACACATTAGATCCCATCTGTCGATTGCTACTTCCATCAGATACAGATTTCACATCACTCTTACACTTGTTAATGGGCTTCAGATGGCACCAGTGGGAAAGGCATGATCTCTCATATATTTATTCCAGTCTTTTGATTCTTACTCGACTTGTAGAAGGAAATGGGAGACAGAAGATAAATAGAGAAAATAAGAGATAGTAATGGGAGGTGATTTTGACCTCCATACCTCTCATCTCTCTGTCCTCTTCACAGAAACTCAGTCATTTCTTTTGCATAGATCTTTCTGGACCCCTGTTCAGCTAGGACAGGAGGGATTTCCCCTTATGACCCCAATTGTAGCGGTGATGTCGGGGATTTGATACATGTTTTGGAGATGTCCAAAATTATTCAAAAAGTGGAACGATATGACCAGCATTATAATGTTAGTATTCAATATTCCTCGGGTGTGCCTCTTGATCTCAATAGATGAGGAATTATTTGCAAATACTCCTATTATAAGTCATATAGCAATAGTGAGGCTGCTGTTTATTGACCATAAAAAATATCCCGATCTTGGCTATCATCTCAAACTCCCAGCAGACAACAGTGGATTGAGCAGGTGAACTCCACATTAACATGTGAAAAACAAAGTTGCTAACGTTGTAATGTCCCCAGCAGATGTATGTCTGGCAGAACTGGCTGGATACTCCTTGTTCACTTCTAGTTAGTTCTTCACAGGCTTTTAAAATCTTAGCTCTTTTAGCCCCATAGAAGAACGGCCAGTTGTATCCTACTGAATGGTGACTACATGGGAGACTGATACTTGGGGTATGATCCTGTAGACACAGGCCTCATTGATCGGTGTCAGCTATCTATGTATGTACTGGGGGGAGTTACTTGCCGTGTACAGCTGAATTGTTCTAGGTTGTTTTCATCTTTTCTCTGTTCATTTGTTTATAAAAGGTAAAAGTGACACCATAGACAAAGCAAGTTATTGTTCTGTATGATCTGTAACAGTGCCACAACTGCCTATACGTGAGAATGTATGACTCCATTGTCTGGGCTGAATGTTGGGAATACTGTGCGCACTTAGAAACTTTATTAATAAAAGTATTTGATTAAAAAAATACTGTAGATAATGCTGTACATATTCTTTCTATTCATAAGATATATTTAGTAATGAACATTAAAAATAGAAAGAAACTTTATGTAGCCCTTTATATTGAATTATTTTTTCTTTCTGAACAGGTGGATTGATGAACCAAGTTTTTGGGACATTTTGGTCTTCATGAATACAGCTGAGTCACATGGAAAATAAAACACGTATGTCTTAATTGACTGAAAGTCTTTACTGCAGTTCACTGGAGGATTCACACGGGATACAAGTCATATCTGTGTTCTAAAAGTCATGGTTTGGATCCTCTTCCACATTGATCCAGCAGGAGAAAAGTAATTTCAGTGTTCTGGAAGTGACAATGGCTTTACAATAACGTCCAACCCAAATATACATAAGAGGAGTCATTTCATACTACTTCTTGTTTGTAGATTTTAGAATGGAGAGAAAATATAGCACACACCAGAAGGTTCACAATGGAGGGAAGCCATATCCTTGTTCTGAATGTGACAAAACTTTTATAAGAAAGAGTGAGCTTATAGTACACCAACGAGTTCACACTGGAGAGAAGCCATATCAGTGTTCTGAATGTGATAAAGCTTTTACACAGAAGTCATATCTTATCTGTCACCAGAGGATTCACACTGGAGAGAAGCCATATCAGTGTCCTGAATGTGATAAAGCTTTTACACAGGAGTCACATCTCCTTAGACACCAGAGGATTCACAGTGGAGAGAAGCCATATCAGTGTTCTGAATGTGACAAAGCTTTTACACAGAAGTCAAGTTTTCTCACACACCAGATGATTCACATTGGAGAAAAGTCATATCGGTGTTCTGAATGTGATAAAGCTTTTACAGTGAAGTCATATCTGATCACACACCAGAGGATTCACACTGGAGAGAAGCCATATCAGTGTTCTGAATGTGATCAAGTTTATTCACAGAAGTCAAGTCTTAACACACACCAGAGGATTCACACTGGAGAAAAGTCATATCAGTGTTCTGAATGTGAGAAAGCTTTTACAGTGAAGTCAGATCTTATCACACACCAGAGGATTCACACTGGAGAGAAGTCATATCCGTGTTCTGAATGTGATAAAGCTTTTACAGTGAAGTCAAATCTTATCAGACACCAGAAGAGTCACACTGGAGAGACATATCTGTGTTCTGAATGTGATAAAGCTTTTACAGTGAAGTCAAATCTTATCAGACACCAGAAGAGTCACACTGGAGAGAAGCCATATCCGTGTTCTGAATGTGATAAAGCTTTTACAGTGAAGTCAAATCTTATCAGACACCAGAGGATTCACACTGGAGAGAAGTCATTTTAATGCTCTCAATGTGGCAAAACCTTTACAGCTAATGCCGGTCTAATCTATCACCAGAGGATTCACAAATTTCAGCATAGATTAAATTCTGGAAGAAAAGAGATATTAAAGAAGTTTCAGGTGTCACAAGTTAGTTTCACATCCCCAATGTCATCCCACAAACTAGAGAAGAAGGGAAAAGATAAAATGATACTTTTTCAAAAAAAATCTTTCTTTTTTAGACAAATAGAGCTTTCTTTTGATTGTATTTAATTACCTGTGGGTTTATTTTTTGCTAAACAAACCAAAAACCACTGAAAATTTTGAAAAAATTATGCACTTTGCCTCTGGGTGCAGTGTACTGAAATGTTCATTGTGCCAAGAGATTGGTCATGTAGCTAAAGACTGCAATCAAATCAGATGTAATCTGGGTCAGGAGTTGGGTAACTCTTACAGTAATTGCCCAGGGGCTCTGCATAACCTGCCAGGGGTGATGGAAGAGCTGGCTAGAATGGAGGCTGAGGAGGCTAAGGAAGTAGAGGCAGATCGGGTTTTGGTTGAACCAACAGTTGATGCTGGGCCAGCCTCAGGGGCGCCTAGTGTGTCCCCCAGTGTGTCTGTCATTCCCCCTGTTGTTAGTATTCCCCCTGTTTCTGTCTCTTCCCAGTTGTCATCTGCCCCTCCTCATGTGTCTCCCTCCTCCGGCCAATCAAAAATCAAGGAGGGTGCTAAGGGGACAGGGGTTGCGGGGCCCTCAGGGTCTTCTTCTCCAGTTTTGCTCCCTCGTCGACGGAGGAGTCAGGTGAAGGGGGATGGGGTGTTGGGAGGTAAGAAGGAGTGTTCAGGCTCAGGTCCTGGGGTTGAGGGGTCTGCGACAGAGAATAAGGGGGATGGGTGGTCTGTAGTGGGGAAGGTAACTAGGAATAGGCCTTTAATTTCCCCTGCATCTTCCCTCTCCTCTTTAGATGTAGAGGAGGTACATCTGACCAACAGGTTTGGGACTCTGTCGGGGGAGGATGGGGACATAGGTGAGTTCCTATCCCCAATGGAGGATGAGGATGCTGGGGGTTCCCTAAAGAGGTCTAGGCCTCTGGGAAAGGGTGGGAAAACAAAGTTTAAGAAACGGCCATCTCAAGTATCCTAATGGCAGTTCCCGCTCCGATAAAGGTGGCAACCATTAATGTGAGGTGGTAGCGTTATAGGTAACGCTGAAGGAACGTTGGGATAGATAGGATGAGAGCCAGGAGAGAGCGGAGTCTCTGATGCCGAGGGAGTGTAGTTTATTAAGGAGGAGGGGGTGGTCAACTGTGTCGAAGGCCGTGGAAAGGTCAAGGAGTAAGAGGACTGAGTAATGGCCATTAGTTTTGGCGGTTAGCAGGTCGTTAGTGATTTTGAGTAGGGCGGTTTCGGTGGAGTGTAGGGGACAGAAGTCAGACTGTAGTGGATCGAGGAGGTTGTTGTCAGTGAGGTAGGCGCTTAGGCAATTGTAGGCTAAGTGCTCGAGGAGTTTGGAAGTAAATGGCAGCAGGGAGATGGGTCTAAGGTTGTTCAGGTCGGTGAGGTCCAGGGAGGGCTTTTTGAGTATAGGAGTGATATGCGTGTGCTTTAGGGGGAGAGGAATGCACCAGTAGAGAGGGAAAGAATGAAGATGTGGGTGAGGCAGCATAGGATGGAGGAGGAGGGTGACCAGAGGAGTTGTGTGGGGACAGGGTCAAAGGGGCAAGTGGTGAGGCGTGCTTCTGAGAAGACCTTAATGACCTCCTCAGTGGTAGCAAGTGTCTTGGAAATTTGCTTTTAACAAATTTTTCCTTACCGTGAGTACCCGCAGTTGGATGCGCAGCAATCCCCCATAAAGCTATGCGAATTTTGCTTACCGCGACTGCAGCTTAACTCCACGATTCCTGCGCCTCCAACTGGTTTAGCTCTGTTGATATGTGGAGAAAATGGAGCTCCCGTTACCCAGGAATGATCACACGACACTCTCAGGTTGCAGTTGGAATTCACTCTGAGACTGGCTCTAACCCCAGACTCTCTAACCCCAGACTCCTGTTTTATTAAAAGCACACACACGCCCCCCCACATGAGGGTCAGGTCAATCCCCTCCCACAGAACAATGTATAGGGAGTGTCCATACACAGAATGTACATCCTGATTGAAGTGTAGCCTTTCCTCTTATTTACACTGGAAACCAGTTACACCAGTCCTCCCCTCCCCCATAAGCTCTCTGTGGAGAGCGAACTTCCCATCCTTTGCATGCTATCATCTCCTAGTAGTATGTACATTGTCTGTAAAAGCATCCCTTAGATTAAACAGTGTCAATCTGTATTTGAATGGGCCCGATACGATCTTTATTAAAACGCATCCATCCAGATACAGTTCAGGTCGGTAGTGGCTTGCAGAGATATCCATGAGCCTACACGCAGAGTTCGCACTGCCCAGCGCCTGACTATACAAAGTCCATGTGGTACTATGCTGCTGATATGTGGATACAGGCCCGCGGCCTACCACCAGCGGCATTCGCATTGAATGCCGTGGTGGTATACACGCCGGTCTATAAGCGCAGATCTGCCATCTCATCCATTACCGAGCTGAGTACTGTAATACATACATTGTACATGCGCATGGCCTAATTGCAGCCTTCAGAGCTTTAATTAAGCCACACGAGAGACATATGAATAACACTCATATATGACACATTTAAAGTTCAACCTGTAATACAAAATTTCCATGACAAGATGATTTTGTGAAGTCTGAGGTTCGCAGTGGCAAGCATGTTCTGGGTTCTAGTAAGAAGGTCAATAGCTTCTTCTTCATTGGGCAGAGATTTGAGTCCTTCGTCTATATAGAAATTCCTTTCGATGAACTGTCTTGCATCAGATCCAAATTCTTTTTCACCCTGTTGAGCTGTTTTTCTCAGTCCATAAATTGCTACTGCAGGAGAAGGACTGTTACTGAAAACATGTACCTTCATTCGGTAGTCTATGACTACATCGTTGGCATCATTATTGCGGAACCTGAGGAAGTTTCTGTAGTCTTCGCAGACGATGAAACAGTGGAACATCTGCTGAATGTCAGCCATAACAGCAATTGGCTCTTGTCTGAAGAGAAGTAAAACTCCTATGAGATTGTTGTTCAGATTAGGCCCATTGAGAAGATTGTCATTGAGGGAGACGCCTTCATGACGAGCACTTGAGTAAAAGACCACCCTAATCTGATCAGGCTTGCGAGGATGGTAGACCCCAAAGCATTGTAGGTACCAACATTCTTCTCCTTCTGTAAGAGGAGGTGCAGGCTTAGCATGATCTCTCTCAAACAACTTCTGTATAAAGTCCACAAAGTGCTTTTTCATCTCAGGCTTCTGGTTCAAACTGTGTTTTAAAGAAACAAACCGTGATTTTGCATGTAGCTGTTGTTTGGTACTCTCTTTGGGACCGAAATGGTAGAGGTGCTACCCAACTGTTGGAATCATGTTGGTAGAGCTCTTGACTCATGGTTTTCAAGAATTCTTTGTCTTCTATGGCAGCTGCCAACTCATTGTCTTTAGTGGTTTCCTCGGACACTGTGTTGCCGATGTTGTCATCCCAGAGATTAAGAGCTTTCTTATTGTCTTGTATGATGGGCCGTTGTGCACCTTTTTCAAACAGTCTTTCTTTCACAATATATTTATGTGGTCATTGTGCAGAACAAGTTGTTCGTCCATTTGACAGGACATGTGTTTTAAGGAAAGAGACTGAGTAGGACCTCCTGTCCTTGTCTAGGCAGACATCGCCTATGATGACCCATGCTAGGTCCAGACGCTGAGCATATGGGGCATTGTGTGGACCGTTGATTTGATGACAAACTTTGTGCACCCTTAGAATTGAGCTCTTAGTATTCCCCCCAGCTAATAATGGAATCTTCTACTCTTCCAACCAGTCCATCAATCACAGTTACTACCTTTTGTACCACTAGTCCCTCCCTCCTAGATTGTAAGCTCCCAGGATCAGTGCCCTCCATCCCTTTTGTATTGAACTGTATTGTTGCTGTTTTGTCTCCCGTTATTTTGTAAGCGTTGAGCAAACTGTTGGCACCATATATCCTATATAATAATAATAATAATAATAATAATGTATTGGCCGAGTAACAGCAGGATATCGGCACTTTCATTGAGGGCTGGTATTCGGTTGGCTATGTGCTTTAAGTGAGAATGGTGATAAGCAGCTTCAGGAGTAGGGATCTCCTCTTTGGTGTTTGGAATCTGGTTGCACTCAGTGATAGTGGGCAAAGATATTTCCACATTGTTATTCAGAGGAGTAACTAAAAGACCACTGGCTCTTCTACCTAAGACTTCTGTAGTGCCGGAACAAGTGCTTAGAGTATAAGGCAGAGCATCTCCACTTATGTTCAAGAGTTCAAAAAACTGAGTTCTTGCAAGAGATCTGTTACTCTGATCATCCAGAATAGTATACAGTCTTATGGCCTTTTCAGGTTGACCTTTGGGGTATACACGGACCAATCATATCTTTGCACAGGAGTTGTCACAGAATCCTTCTCCACAGACCTCTGTACATGTAGAGAACACTGGGGTGGTAGGTGCTGCTTGATCTGGACGTTCCACGCCTTGTTTTGCCTCAGGAAGATTGTTTGTAAGCGTAGCAGAGTTGTGCGAATATTGATGAAGAGCTTGCACATGGTCATCACTGTCACACTCTATACATTTGATGATCGCTTTACAGTCCTTTGCAAAGTGTTCCATGGAGGCACAGCATTTGTAGCAAACCCCAAATTTCCTCTAAAGTTCTTTATGTTCTTTGAGGGTTTTCCTTCTGAAGCCGATACATTTCTTAAGTGAATGTGGTTTGTTATGTATTGGACATTGGCGATTTCAGTCCTCAATTCTCTTGTTTTGATCAGTCTTTTCAAGAACTGTAGCAGGTGCAGGTACAACATTAGTCCTTTTCACTAAGGCTGGACCTCTACAGTCTCTGCGCAACATATGTGTGTTCATAGGTCTTGGAGAGAGTGTACTGAGAAGGTTACAGTCCCCATATGAGAAACTTGGGTCATTCTCAGTGTCTGCAATTCTTTCGATGAACTCACAGAAGTAGGAAAAAGGAGGAAAGGCAACTCTATGTTCTTCCTTATACTTTGATCCAAGCGCTGCCCATCTTTCTTGTATTCCATATGGTAGCTTGAGAACAATAGGTTTGATGCCATGAGAGGTGTCCAGGTTACTGAGACCAGGTAAGTTGATGTCAGCCTTAGCAAGTTGAAGCTCTAATAGAACATCGCTGAGTTCTTGAAGATTGTTGTTAGCAGAAATTCATGGGAAGCTTTGCAACCTTTTGAATAAAGCATCTTCAATGGTCTCTACGCTGCCAAAGGTATGTTCAAGTCTGCCCCAAGCAGCATTAAGGCCTGCAGCAGGGTTGTCAATATGAACTACTTTGAGCCTCTTGATGCGTTCAGTGGACTGGTGACCTAGCCATCTGATGAGTAGATCTAATTCCTCAGTGGCATTGATGTCTAGGTCACTCATTGTGGCCTTAAAAGTGGATTTCCAGCCTCTGTAATTTTCAGGCTTGTCATCAAACTTGGTGAGGCGTGTCTTAACAAGTTCTCTGCAGAGCATGTATTTAGCAGACTTTGACATGTCCGTGTTTTCTGATTTTGGGTGCATGACTGCAGGTGGAACAGAGTTGGTTGTGACGGTTGGTGAACTTACGCAAAGTGTCTTGGGAACATATGTTGCTGCTAAGTCATTCAGTGCTGGAACTGGCTTAAAGTCCATTGGCATGTTAGTTTGTAGAGTAGTGCATTTGCTGGAGGTACTCTGTTGGTGCCAAAGTATGATGGACGGTCTATTAAATACACACCAGTGTCTGCGGCTAGCTGAGATGCTGCAGTGTGATGTATTGGAGGATATAAGGGCAAATCATCTTGAGGTACAGTAGGTGCAGAGAAGAGACTTTGAGTAGTTTGGCTGTTGTGACAGGAAGTTGACGTTCTGGAGAGGTGTGTGAAGAATCTGAGACATAAGATACAACTGAGTGTCTGGAACTGTTGTCTCTTTCGTTTTCACGAGCGGCTTGTTCTAAGACCCTTAACCTTTCCATGGCTGTGGCATGCTCACATTGTTTTTCCAAAACTTCAATTTCTGCCTTTTGGCGTGTGGCTTCAGCTTCTTTCTCTGCTTTCTGATGTGCGGCCTGAGCCTCCATTTCTGCTTTCTTTTGGGTGAAAGCTGCCTGAATTTTAGAAGCTTCAGCATCAGCACAGGCTTTTATTAGTTGTTGACTGAGTGTAGAAGACCTTGATTGTATGGATTTGGAAGATCTTGAGGAGCATCTAGTAGATGCTGAGCAATAAGATCTGGATTCATGGAGCTGTGTTATTCCCACTTCTGCCTTTGTCTTTGTTCGCTCCACTACATTGTCTCTTTCAGGATTGAGCGCCTCAAAACTCATTAATTCTTCCAATGACCTTTGAGTGTTGTACCACTTTAAGAGAGTAATATATTTAACACACGGTCTTTGATAATTCTCATAAGCAACATTCAATTGCTGGATAGCGCCCCCTAGTTGTATTGGCTCATGAGATTGTTGGGAGGCAGCAGACATGCATTTAACAGTATTAGTCCATAAGTCATTAATATTAGACAGCAATTCTAACTTGTCAGCATGAAGATTCTCCTGCATTTTCCAGGATGGTTTTCTTAAGCGTTTTTCTCTTTTGTATAATTCAGGGTTTAAGTCCTGCTCTGGATGAAGCGCTGATTATGGTTGTGTATTCGTTTCCCCAGACTGTATATTACTTTCCTGAAACATCATGTTAGCAAGGAGAGGGGTTGATAGAAAGTTTACAGAGAAATGTATCAATTTTTCTGTGGGTGAGTTCAGGTTTCCTAGGCAATGATTGCAGAAAGGTTTTCTTTCTCTTATAATTTCACAGACAAGCCATGTGCTAATGCATACAGATGCAGTGTATAAACTTGCAGTTGTAAGACATTCACATCAATAATTTGTCCTGACACTCATGGGTGTTATGCTGAGATATACTTGCAGACATGTACAGGCGTGTGTAGAGATGGTGGCACTCTCTGTAGCTGCTATATCCATCTATATAACATCTCACTGTGTGCAGATATCAAGGATCCTGTGAAGACATTTCACTGATCTGTTGACTGTTCTGTCTCTCCAATCTCAGTTGGATAGCACAGTCAGTGACTCAATCGAGATGATCTCTTTTAGATCTTGTGAAGTTTATTCCATATACTGAGAGAATCTTACAAGAATGAACATGATAGGTCAAAAGATCACAATGTGCTCTGCTTCATGAGACATGAGGCTTGCTGAAATGCATTACTGGGAAGGGGGGTGGGCTATCTCTACAGCAGGAACTGAACCAGAGGAAAGGGAGGAGCAGAGACAAAATATAGAGAACACTGAAAGGCATATGACAGTCATGTGAAACATGACAGACATCCTGGTCCAAACGAGCCCTCTCATGGATGGGTTGTATCACGGTTGTAAAAAATGACAATTCTGCCCAAAATATTATACCTTTTTTGGGTCCTACCCATATATATACCTTCCTGTTTCCTCTGCATATTTGTGTCTCCCCACCACTTATGTATGGGGCACTATTAAGCTGCATCTGCCCAGGTCCATCCATACCTCACCGAAACTTAGAGTGGTCTGGGGCTTCCGAACTTTGCAAGATATTTCCAAGCTGCACATCTTGCTCAACTCCCTAAATATCACGCAGTAAATGTGACCCCTCCCCCCCATGGGTCGCTATAGAGTCAGTAGATTGTGACCCCTTATCAGTTGCCAATTTACTATGGCTACACTCCAGAAACCATCGCTCACTGCAAGACCTAATTACTCAACACTACCCATCTATCTGGGACAGTCTAAAGTTCTGATAAAAACATGGAATCATGTCTGCCCCGCTAGGGAAGGGGTTATATGGGGGCGGGGCCAGTGGAAGCTCTGTGATTGGCTGTGGGGGGGTCGGTCGGCTCTGAGGACACTTTCCAGCTCTCGGGATGTTGGCTTTGCTCAGCTGTCTACACAATTCTGAAGAGGGGCAGTAATATACTGCAACAGAGGCTTTACCGCCCCCCACTGCAGTCTGACCACAGAGCGGGGGCAGCACAGGGTCCCCCCACTTCCCATAGACTTCTCTTATGTCCCTCGTTTTTGGTGCCTTTTCTGAAAGTTCACTAAAGATGCCGCATGCAGGACTGCGGGGGGGGGGGGGGTCAGAAAACGCATCAAAAACTTGTGATGTCATAGAAGCCTCTGGGGCACTGCACGTACATTGGGCAGACCACAGGGGGCAGTGTGAAAGCATTCTTATGTTTCTCCATGAAGGTCTAAGGGCCGGCTTACACTTGCTTTGCCCTCTGAAGAGTGATCTGGTTTTAGATCACTCTTCAGAGGGCACATTACAGGCAGGGAGGTGTCATTATATGGCCTCCACACCTTCTGCTTGAACCCCTTAAGCCCCGCCCTGGCCTACCACACCCGCCCCATTTCCTGGAATCGGTGACATTGGCTGGGCCCGCTGATAGTGACAGTGGTGTCATTCCTGCCACCACACATAGACCCCCCTGGCTGAAAGGGGGGAGCAGGTCCATGGAGGTATAAGTGTGGCTCAGCCTTGGGGTAATACCGCCCCCCAATGAGCCCTGACTGTCCTGTCCCCATAATACAGCCTAGCCCATTCTCTGCTCTCCTCCCCCATCCCCCTCCCCCATACACTCTTCTCTTCTCCAGGACTGATCCCGCCATGTTTTCTCTGTTCTCATACATGGTACAATCTGATTGGACGATCTCTTCTAGAATGACGGAAACTGTGTAATATGAGGACAAAGCTCAGCCAATCATTGTCTTCGTATCCAATCGGCCTGTCCTTGTCCAATCAGATTGTACCGTGTATGGTCCCCTCCCACCCCCCAGAGTCGCTATGAAGCCTGAACACAGGCCCCTCCCATTCTGTCATCATTCCATTACCATCCCCTGCACCGAAATGGGGGGCGTCCAGCAGGCGGTACTACTCGCCACAGGACATTCATTTCCTTCCAGTAGACACCACCAACACAGGACATGCTTTTCTTCCAGTGACACCACCAACACAGGATATTTATTTCCTTCCAGTGACACCCCCAACATAGGACATTTATTTCCTTCCAGTGACACCAACACAGGACATTTATTTCCTTCCAGTGACACCACCAACACAGGACATTGCTTTCTTTCCAGTGACACCACCAACACGGGACATTTCTTTCCTTCCGGGGACACCTCCAACACGGGACATTTCTTTCCTTCCGGTGACATCACCAACACGGGACATTTCTTTCTTTCCGGTGACACCACCAACACGGGACATTTCTTTCATTCCGGTGACACCTCCAACACGGGACATTTCTTTCCTTCCGGTGACATCACCAACACGGGACATTTCTTTCCTTCCGGTGACATCACCAACACGGGACATTTCTTTCATTCCGGTGACACCTCCAACACGGGACATTTCTTTCCTTCCGGTGACATCACCAACACGGGACATTTCTTTCCTTCCGGTGACATCACCAACACGGGACATTTCTTTCATTCCGGTGACACCACCAACACGGGACATTTCTTTCCTTTCGGTGACACCACCAACACGGGACATTTCTTTCCTTTCGGTGACACCACCAACACGGGACATTTCTTTCCTTCCGGTGACACCAGCAACACAGGACATTCTTTCCTTCCAGTGACACCACCAACACAGGACATTTCTTTCCTTCCAGTGACACCACCAACACAGGACATTTCTTTCTGCTGATTGTCTCTCTGTGTAAACCAATCATTCCCATCCAGGACTCTCGGGGTTTTCTCAAACAAATACAGAGAGAGGTGGGCTGAGAGAGAACTCCGCTTCTTTCAGTGTTTAGTCCCTGGTCACATGGGGTGTCACTCGGCATGCCATTTCCATGCTATGCTTCTTGCAGATCACAAGTCGCCCCCTACTGCCCACAATGACGGGTCATATCGGGGGGTGTGACTTGGTGGTAGTCGCAGCGATTTCTAAAGTCGTCCCTGCACTACTATTGGTGGGATTGGCATAGACATCGGTGTCACTCCTGAAATCGGCATTTCCCCCGACTTGGAAATCGTACGACTTCACTGTAAGCTGGATGTGACCGGGGGGTTAGAGGACAAAACCGGGAACTCCGCAAATGAGGCGTCCCACCATGATTAGTGACACCATCTTTCCTTATTTCTCTTTCCCTCTCAATTCAATGAGCTTTATTGGCAGGAACAAAGGACATTGTAGCATTGCCAAAGCAGTTTGTATGGGAAGAGGGGAAATATAAAGGGGGAGGGGTCCATGGGAAGGATTATGAAGTCCTCAGTGTTTCATGTCCCTCTCAGTCTGTGGCATGGTGTCACATGTGGTGCAGCTATTTCCCCCATTGGCTCCTCTTCTCCCAGTAGAATTTGGAGTTTCCTCCTTTCTTCTATAGAAGTGAAGTCCGGGATGAGAGCGGAGTCTCTGGAAGTGAGTGTCCCTCACTGATGAGTACTTGGGGCCCCGTACTGTCCTCCTCCCTCTCTCCCCCCAGGTCCCAGAGGATGGAGGCCCATTCACAAAGTGCAGTGCGATTGGCCCATGAGCAGGAGGAAACTGGCTGTGGGGAGTCATGAGAAACGCGCAGTTCCTGGTGTGACCAGAGCCTGACCGGGAGAATGATGAGAGATATGATCAAATACAATCTCATTACCTCCTCTGCTCACACTTCCAGCAAAGTCTCCTCTATAATTCCTCCCACATAGAGCTTCCTGTCTGTGCCTGACATCACTTCCTGCCTGTGCCTGACATCACTTCCTGTCTGTGCCTGACATCAATTCCTGGTTGTGCCTGACATCACTTCCTGGTTGTGCCTGACCTCACTTCTTGTCTGTGCCTGACCTTACTTCCTGTCTGTGCCTGACATCGCTTCCTGTCTGCGTCCGACATCGCTTCCTGTCTGCGTCCGACATCGCTTCCTGTCTGCGTCCGACATCGCTTCCTGTCTGTTCCAAACATTACTTCACATCTGTGCCTGACTTTACTTCCTGTCTGTGCCATTATCACTTCCTGTCTGTGCCTGACATAACTTCCTGTACCTGACATCACTTCCTGTCTGTCCCCCCATCACTTCTCATCTGTGCCTGACATCACTTCCCATGTGTGCTTGACCTCACTTCCCGTCTGTGCCTCACATTACTTCCTGTCTGTGACTGACATCCTTCCTGTCTGTGCCCGACTTCACTTCCTGTCTGTGCCTTACATCCCTTCTTTCTGTGCCTGACATCACTTCCTGTCCCCGACCTCACTTCCTGTCCCCGACCTCACTTCCTGTCTGTGCCTGACCTCACTTCCTATCTGTGTCTGACCTCTGTCTGTGCCTGACATCACTTCCTGTACCTGACCTCACTTCCTGTCTGTGCCTGACCTCACTTCCTATCTGTGTCTGACCTCTGTCTGTGTCTGACATCACTTCCTGTCTGTGCCTGAGCTCACTTTCCGCCTGTGCCTGACATCACTTCCTGTCTGTGCCCGATATTGCTTCCCATCTGAGCCTTACCTCACATCACTTCCTGTCTGTGCCTGAGCTCACTTACCATCTTTGCCTGACATCACTTCCTGTTTCTGTATATGTGACTTTGTGGAGCTCAGAAGAACGGCATCCTGAGAAATGTAAGAAAATGAAACCAAACTGTACGATGATAGGAAGATTTATTACCTACTTCAGCTCCAGAAAGTTTTACCCCCTTCATGACCAGGGAATTTTTTTTTTCTGTTCAGCACTGCACTACTTTAACTGACAATTTTGCGGTCATGCTACACTGTACACAAGTTTCACTGATATAAATAGAGCTTTCTTTGGTGGTATTTGATCACCACGGGGGGGGGGGGTTATTTTTTAATTTTGAAAACAAATGATATCTTCTACTTTGTTATAAAACATATCCCATAAAATCAGATTTCTTCATACATGTAGTACAACGTGTATTCTGCTCCGTGTCTTTGGTAGAAGCATAGCTGAATCCGTGGATATTGATTGGTTTGTGTGAAGTTATGGCGTCTACAAACTATGGGATATAGAATGGAATTTATGCAGCTTTTACGTCGCTGTTACTTTCTGACTGCCGATCACATTTCTTGAGGCAGTAAAATGCCCGGACCTTACAAACATCCCCAAATGTCCCCTTTATGGGAAGGATACATCCCAAGGTATGTGCTGAGAGGCATGTTGTGTCCATGGAACATTTACAGTTATTGCCATAAGTTATTGGAAAATGAAAAACAAAATCTCTTTACACCAAGTTGTCATTTAATGAGCTATTTCTGGCACACGCCATGGGGAGATGTGGAATTACACCCCAAAACACATTCTGCTACTTCTCCCCAGTATGAGGACACCACAAGTGACAGACTTTCTGGCAGCCTTGCCACATACAGGTCCCAAAATCCAATGACCACCTTAAGGCGGCTTAGGCAACCATCTTAGGGTGCCAGGATAGGGGGGTGGTAAAATATGAACATGCAGCCACTTGCTGGGGATTTGGATTTTTAACAATGCTGCAGACGTGTTATTTCGCCCCACACTCCCCACCGCTATACAGCCGGAGTGTGAGGACTTTAGTAAATCTGAATGTCGGCTGTCATGTGGAAGTGATACAAGTGGCTGTGAAGTCGCCTATCATTCCCACACCCACCACTGAGATGTGCCCCTCCCCCTGACACCATGTTGGACAGCAGAGCCCGGTACTGTCATGGTGGGTGTCACTGGGAAGGACAGAGGGAGCTCAGCGCACCTCCTATACACAGACCAGGACGTGACATGTACATTGGGGTGCCTACATAGGAACACAGTGACCCCCACACACGTTACATATCAGCGCACACGCCGGAGGGAGAGCAATGATTGGAGCACCAGTGCTCCTGTGTAACTCTATACTGATGACCTGGAGGGGCTATTAAAGCGTTCCAAGTGCACACAGTGTTACGGCTTGACATGTTGGGAGTCCCATTTCCTCGGCACAACCTCATCTTTTATATTTCACCAGAAAATAGGTCATGAATTGCATTTATGTGCTCAGAAATAAACGTTACTATATTGTTCCTGAAATGTTGCCTTTTATAAACTGTTGTGCTAATATCATGTAACATAGAAAATGACAACTCCCAACATTGTATTATATAGGGTGTCTGTTATCAAAGAATACATCAGATTTGGGGTTTAGTGATCTTCAGGAATAAAATGATTTTTAAAAGGTGTAAACAAAAATAAAAAATGCCCCCAGGACTCCATGGACCCCTTCATTCCACGCCGTCTCCAGAAACTGGGAAACCACAGAGAAGCCAAGTGTCCCCCGACTTCCTCTCCAGGCTGGGATGTCACTCTGGTTGGGCACCACCTACAGGGGAAGAAGCAGACTGCACCGGCCTACATCTGCTCTATGCTTTGTCTGATCAGGATGGCGGCCATTTCTCCCTGAACACAGTGTGCCCTAAACACGAGGTAAACGTGGTGCAGCATTGAGCCCCGTCCAGCTGTAGTGTAGACTTTGACAGGCTGCAGGCAGCGGGGCTGGACGCTGTACCTGTGCCTACCAGGTGTATTATAATTAGAGATGAGCGAATCGAACCAGGCGAACCGGAATTCGAGTCGAATTTCAGGAAATATTCGATTCGCGGCGAAACCGAAATTTTGCCTACTTCGGGTGCGCGAATCGAACATTTCCCGATCAGCCGGCAAAAGTGTCCCTGCAGTGAGCTCCGCTATTTCTGACAGTTCTCTGACAGAAGGAACACATGTTTAGCGGTTGAAACATTGTATCTATTAGTTTACATTTAGGATACAGATGTTTCAACTACTGTACATGTGAAGAAGCTGTGAGAGAACTGTCAGAAATAGACAAACTCTGCACATACACTTTTTGCCGGCTTGGAATTATTCTTCTTTTCATCCTACTTCTTCTTCTTCATCCTCAGAAGAAGAGGATGAGGATGAGGATGAAGAAGAAGAAGAAGTAGGATGAAAAGAAGAATAATTCCAAGCCGGCAAAAAGTGTATGTGCAGAGTTCCTCTATTTCTGACAGTTCTCTCACAGCTTCTTCACATGTACAGCGGTTGAAACATCTGTATCCTAAATGGAAACTAATAGATACAATGTTTCAACCGCTGCATGGAAGGACAGTCCCAGAACTGTCATTAATAGTCTATTTCTGACAGTTCCATGACATTCCCTCCATACAGCGGTTGAAACAGCTGTATGGAGTGAATGTCCCAGAACTGTCAGAAATAGACAGAAACTGTCACAGAACTGTCCTTCTTCTCATCCTTCTCCTTCTTCTCATCCTTCTTCTCATCCTTCTCCTTCTTCTCATCCTTCTCCTTCTTCTTCTCATCCTTCTCCATCTTCTCATCCTTCTCCTTCTCCATCTTCTCATCCTTCTCCTTCTGCTTCTCCTTCTTCTCATCCTTCTCCTTCTCCTTCTTCTCATCCTTCTCCTTCTTCTCATCCTTCTCCTTCTCCTTCTTCTCATCCTTCTCATCCTTCTCCTTCTCCTCATCCTTCTCCTTCTCCTTCTTCTCATCCTTCTCCTTCTCCTCATCCTTCTCCTTCTCCTCATCCTTCTCCTTCTTCTTCTCATCCTTCTCCTTCTTCTTCTCATCCTTCTCCTTCTTCTTCTCATCCTTCTCCTTCTTCTTCTCATCCTTCTCCTTCTTCTCATCCTTCTCCTTCTTCTCATCCTTCTTCTCATCCTTCTCCTTCTTCTCATCCTTCTCCTTCTTCTCATCCTTCTCCTTCTCCTTCTTCTCATCCTTCTCCTTCTCCATCTTCTCATCCTTCTCCTTTTCCTTCTTCTCATCCTTCTCCTTTTCCTTCTTCTCATCCTTCTCCTTCTGCTTCTCCTTCTCCGTCTTCTCATCCTTCTCCTTCTCATCCTTCTCCTTCTTCTCATCCTTCTCCTTCTTCTCATCCTTCTCCTTCTTCTCATCCTTCTCCTTCTTCTCATCCTTCTCCTTCTTCTCATCCTTCTCCTTCTCCTTCTTCTCATCCTTCTCCTTCTTCTCATCCTTCTTCTTCTCATCCTTCTTCTTCTCATCCTTCTCCTTCTTCTCATCCTTCTCCTTCTTCTCATCCTTCTTCTCATCCTTCTCCTTCTTCTCATCCTTCTCCTTCTTCTCATCCTTCTCCTTCTTCTCATCCTTCTCCTTCTTCTCATCCTTCTCCTTCTTCTCATCCTTCTCCTTCTTCTCATCCTTCTTCTCCTCATCCTTCTCCTTCTCATCCTTCTCCTTCTCCTTCTCCTTCCTCATCTCCAAGGGCATTTAAATTAAAGGTACAGTGTTCTGCACTAATTTAAAGGCTCTCTGAAGCCTAGAAACCCTTTTTATAAGTCATCTTCGTAGCGAAGAAATTCGCATCGAATCGAATTTCACACTGGAATTCGCCGAATAAGCCGAATCGAATTTTTGAGAAATTCGCTCATCTCTAATTATAATGCCAGCATTGCACCCACAGGGGCCAGACCCCCCATGTACAAGGGCCCTAGAGATACCATCAGCTTGTGTCCCATTCCACCAGACTCCTAGAACTGGAAGAGGACATTTTTGGGGGGGTGTTGTAGAAGAACCCAGACCACGGTATTGTGCGGTGAAAATATCACCCAACTTTATTCATCATATATATGTGACACTTTAACAACGGAAGGAAAGAGATAGATTGTTTACATTTCAAGGATCTATTTTTACCATTTCTATCATCTGTGCTAAGAAACTGATTAACATATGACACACCCCTCATTAATATCAGCCCCGCCCACTTATGTAACCCTCTAAACATCCAAATCCCTGTAAATTCCCAGAAGACACTTTCATCTTTTATCCATAACAAGCTGATTGGGTACAAGAGAACCCCGAGCCCCTCCTGCTCATTCCCACACAAGTCCATGTCACCATCTACAAGGTGAGAGGACCTGAAGGAGAACAAGACCATGACCACCAGGACCATCACCTGACTGAAGCCATGCTCACATTTCTTTCTAATGCTGCTTCTATGGTCTACTCAGATACAGATTTGGCAGATGTACATTCGTGTCTTCAAGGAGCTGATCAAACATGATTTGTGCTTGACCATCTTTTTTGGGGTCCAGAGGTGACATTAGGGGTCTGATAGACCTCTTGTGTTTCTTTACAGAGGATCTGTGACCAGCAATATGTTATCACATGCGAGGCTATTAACCCTCTATATGGCAATAATAAAGTTCAGAGAAAAAAAAGTGTAAATAACACACTGTAAATGAAAAAACACACAAAACACATTTTAAAGCCCCCAGTTCCCGTATACATGAGCAATTGCAAGGGTTGGGTGCAGTTATGTAGGAAAACATCAATCACACTACACATTGTACAAATCTCTGCACACACCAGAGGGAGAGGAATAACTCTAGGGCCATCATTCATGGTTCACTATATAAACTGATGACCTGTAAAGGCTTTTAAAGCGTCACCTATGGACAATTTCTGGTACTGAAGTTTGTCACCATTTCACAAATACGCACAATTTTTAAAGTTTGGCATGTTTGGTATCTATATACTTGATGCCAACCCAATATTTTACATTTCATCAAACAAATTGGGTCATATATTGTGTTTTTTGTGTATTAAAATTATCTTTAGTGGGATTTCTTTACAGAAAATATGCATTTGAAAACAAAACGTTTGTGGGTTTAAAGTAATCTTCTGTTCTAACAATGTGAATGTAATCATGTGCATAAAAAAGCAAAATCAACTCAGCAAAAGACACAACAGCAACAATGTATACAATTATCATCAAATCTATAGTAGCAACTAATGGCCTAAGAAGCAAAGCCACCATATTACTCAACCAAGTTCCAACTAACCCATCCAAGAAAATGGATCCCACTTCCCCCCACCCAGGTGACTGTTGGAACTCCTTTACCTTGTGTAGATATCTCCTTCTGAGATCCTCATGATCTAATATAAATGTACAACACTCTCTGACACCAGTTTGTAGACTCCGCCTTGATCTTCCGAGAGATAGTAAGCCACCATGTAGTTCTGTGACACCACCTTAGGTGATGGAGCCACTTCTGCTGTCAGCTCTGTTATACCAACAATGGTGTCATTGGTTATCTGATCCATGACTCCAGTACACCGGTTCCTCTTACTTATCTTAGATTACTTAGATTCCCCATCCTGTCTATGAAGGTCTCACTGCATAAAACATCTCCACTCCAGAGAAAATGTTTCCTCTCACTGGAAGGCCAGGGGAGTATTGGGAGAAATTAAGGCTTTCCCTTACAGATATGGGGGAGGGGCAACATTACCTAAAGTACAGCTATGGGTGGAATTGAAGGGAAGCCATTTTAGGGTGCTCCTTCCACACAAGAAGCAATGTATCTGGAAGGACTAGTAATCCATTGGATCAATGGGGATTAAACATTCTGCAATACATTGAGACACCATGAAATGTTACTGGCCTCTGATTGGCTCTCCTATTGTTAGTGAAGTGAGACTCCCCTTTTCGGTGTCAATAATGGAAAGAGACCATGTGAAATGTTTCCCCCAAATCCAACAAGGTGACCCCCTTGGGTAGGTACCCATCCTACTATTCCTGATATGAGTTTGTAGTCCTTGCTACTACAGGAAACATGCGGGCGATCATTTACACCTTTTACAGCAGGACAGTAAATATCAGAACACAATTCAAACATCAGACCAACAGCAGGAAGTCTGCTAACTGAATGTGTAATGCAATCTGTCATTAGCATTCCCAGAGTTCCCTCTGCAACATAGTTGTATCAGCTGTTGGTCCTGTCTGTACATCTGTTATTTTCCCACCTTCTGTAACAGAGTGACAACCCTGATCATTCTGCAGGAACATTACACAGCAGCGTTGTCACCCTGTACAGGGAAGTCTTAGATAGATTATAAGTAAGACACACAACAAGTAAAGCCCAACTTCAGCTAACGCTTCTACAGCAGTTACAGCAACAGGTTCTCTATAAGGTCCAACCCCCATATGAATGACAACTGACAGTTGTGAGCACCACCAGCAGTGTTATAGGATTTGCCCCAACCCCTCCAACTGCCATTTTTCCCAAAAGACTTGGCCTTCTACAGGAAGTAGACAAAAAAAATCTACTGGGAGGGACAACAAAAAAATAAAACAATAGGAGACTCGGAAAAGCAAAACCTGCTCTGCTAATGACAGATTTCATTATTAATGTCATTAGTGATTTTGCCCATAGTTACACTTTGGTGCCAACGTTGTAATATTTCCAGGGAGAAGAAGTTTTCTTTACAAACTTTCCACCAAAAAGAGATGTGTGCACTCAGAGTGATTATTGTGAACCCCAATCAGAGGAATGTCAGTCCCCCGGAAGAAGTGGTAGGAATATGACCGCACACTCAGCACTTTGTAAGTTCAGATCTCTGGCAGTTGTATTGTGTGATTAGTCTATGGAGAGGAGTAATAGCTGGAAAGAGAAAACATGGAACAAGGATTTCTGATCTTCACCTGATGGAATCCCATTTGGCAGAACCACATGGAACACAAGTGGCCAGCTGGGCTTACGTTTTACTGCTGAATACATCCCCTAAATCAGCAGTAACTCAGTATTGGAAGGCCTGCATCAGCTTGGGATGTTGTTTTCTCACTGAACAGACTTCTTTCTAGCTGGTGTCACAGCCGCAGACCTGCCTGAAAGGTTGTCACCCATGAGAGGATATCCTACAACCTCACAAACACCCCCTTTCCTCTCTATGATCACAATCTCATCACCTTCACAGTCTCCTCATCTTCAAACACTTATCCCTCCAATCAGCAATCACCTGCAGAAACCTTCACAACTTGAACCCTTCTCCCTTCCACTCTGCAACTGACCAACTCTATGACAGAATCTCTCCCCTGTCCTGCCCTGACCTGGCCACTGCTGTCTACCACAGTTCACTTTCATCCACATTAGACTCACTTGCTCCTCTAACACGAAGCATCAGGCCCCGCCCATTACAACCTTGGCAGACTGACAACACCAGAGATCTTAAACGACATAGTCGTGTGCTGGAGCGATTGTGGTGTAAAACCAAATCCCACCAAGCATTCACCCGATATAAATCTGCTTTTTTCACATACAATTCCTCCCTCCATGCTGCCAGACAAGCCTACTTTGTCACTCTCATCAATAGCTTGTCATCCAGTCCTCGTCGTCTCTTCTCTACTTCTAACTCTCTACTTTCTCCACCTCCACCCAGTACCTCACTCACTGCTCACGAGATTGCAAATCATTTCAAAAACAAGATTGATGCAATTCATAGGGGCATCTCCACTGCACAGACATCCATCCCACTTAGCATACCTTATACTAAACCTCCCTCAACACTTTCCTCTTCTGACCTTGCTACTACCGAAGAGGTCACTAAGGTTCTCTCAGAAGCCCGTCTCACTACCTGCTCCCTGGATCCTGTCCCCTCACAATTACTACGGTCACCCTCTTCTTCCATCCTATGCTCCCTCACTCACATCTTCAATCTCTCCCTCTTTACTGGTGCCTTCCACTCCCCTCTAAAGCATGCGCATATCACTCCCATACTTAAAAAGCTCTCGCTGGACCCCACCAACCTGAACAACTTAAGACCTATCTCCCTGCTGCCATTTACCTCTAAACTATTAGAACTCTTAGTCTACAATCACCTGAGCTCCCATCTCACCGACAACAACCTTCTCGAACCTTTACAGTCTGGCTTTCCCTCACTCCACTCCACTGAAACTACCCTACTAAAACTCACTAATGATCTATGAACTGCTAAAACCAATGGCCACTACTCTGTACTCATCCCAACCAATGGCCACTACTCCGTACTCATCCCAACCAATGGCCACTACTCCGTACTCATCCCAACCAATGGCCACTACTCCGTACTCATCCCAACCAATGGCCACTACTCCGTACTCATCCCAACCAATAGCCACTACTCCGTACTCATCCCAACCAATGGCCACTGATCCTTACTCTTACTACATGACCTCTCTGCAGCTTTTGATACGATTGACCATCCCTTCCTCCTCAAAAAAACTCCACTCTCTTGGCCTCCAAGACTCTGCGCTCTCCTGGTTCTCCTCCTACCTATCACAGAGCTCATTCAGCGTTACCTTTAACTCTGCCTCCTCCTCTTCACTTCCTCTTTCTGTAGGGGTCCCTCCAGGTTCTGTCCTTGGACCCCTACTCTTCTCCATCTACACCTCCTCCCTTGGTTACTTGATAAACTCCCATGGCTTTAAGTACCATCTCTATCCTGATGACACACAAATCTATCTTTCTACCCCTCACCTCACCCCTTCAGTCTCCTCCACACCTCACCCCTTCAGTCTCCTTTCGCATTACTACCCTACTAAGTGACATATCGGCATGGATGTCACTCCACTTCCTCAAACTCAATATTTCCAAAACTGAGCTCTTAGTATTGCCCCCAGCCTGTGCCCCCTTCCCTGACTTCTCCATCAAGATCAATAACACAACCATCAGTCCCTCCCCTCATGCCAGGGTGCTAGGTGTAATCCTAGACTCCCATCTGTCATTTCAGCCCCAAATCCAATCACTGTCCAAATCTTGTAGACTTCACCTCCACAACAGCTCCAAGATATGGCCGTTCCTAACCTCGGAAACCACTAAGCAACTTATTCACTCCCTTGTTATATCACGCCTCGACTATTGTAACTCCCTCCTCACTGGCCGACCTCATTGCAGGCTATCCCTTCTTCAGTCTTATCATGAATGCTGCTGATATCATCCACCTTACAAAACATTCTGTATCAGCCATCCCTATCTGCCAATCCCTCCACTGGCCTCCACTCAGTGTCCTCCACCCCTCTCTGCCAATCCCTCCACTGGCCTCCATTCAGTGTCCTCCACCAATCCCTCCACTGGCCTCCATTCAGTGTCCTCCATCCCCCTCTGCCAATCCCTCCACTGGCCTCCATTCAGTGTCCTCCACCTCTCTTTGCCAATCCCTCCACTGGCCTCCACTCAGTGTCCTCCAACCTTCTCTGCCAATCCCTTCACTAGCCTCCACTCAGTGTCCACTACCCCTCTCTGCCAATCCCTCCACTGGCCTCCACTCAGTGTCCTCCAACCCTCTCTGCCAATCCCTTCACTGGCTTCCCATTGCCCAATGGAGAAAATTCAAACACTAACAATAACATATAAAGCCATTTATAACTCTGCCCCAAATTACATCACCGATCTTGTCTCCAAATATCACCCAAACCGTACTCTCCGCTCCTCGCACGACCTCCTGCTCTCTAGCTCCCTTGTCTCCTCCTCCCATGCTCATCTCCAGAGCTTCCCCCGTCCTCTGGAACTCTCTACCCCAATTTATCAGACTATTGCCTACTCTGCTCACTTTTAGGTGATTTCTGAAAACCTATATCTTCAGGGAAGCCTATCCTGCCCTCAGCTAATAATGGAATCTTTTACTCTTCCAACCAGTCCATCCCCCACAGTTACTACCTTTTGTACCACTAGCCCCTCCCTCCTAGATTGTAAGCTCTGAGGAGCAGGGCCCTCCTATCCCTCTTGTATTAAACTGTATGGTTACTGTATTGTCTCCCGTTATATTGTAAAGCGCTGAGCAAACTGTTGGCACCATATAAATCCTATATAATAACAATAATAATATCAATGAGAGATGAAATGTGGAAAGAAGGCATTGATAATGGGAGAGGAGATGGAACAGGTAATGGGAGGAGTGGACAAGGTGGGCTTAGCTGGAGACCTCAAGCCTGGCTGATCATGTATCAATAGTCAGAAGAACCTGGAATGGACTCTTCCACTGAGGCTTCAGAGACTTGGTAAGATAATAGACCCCATCCTAGTCTCTGGTACTGAGGCAGTGTTGGTCATGTATTACCTCAGGATCCAGAAATGAAGAAAATGCTTGGAAACACAACTCAGTTGCTGTATCATGAAAATGCATTACATGTTCATTCAAAGCTCCATAATAAAGATGAGAATCATGAGGGAAGCTGTTCAGTTATTGATGCTTATCTTAAAACAAATTGTCAAGCGATAAAATATTCAAATCCCTTCTAGTTGTGTATTGATGGACATAAGCACTAAACTCAGTTCATCCAATCATTACATTCCAGTTTGCTCAGATTTTAGTTTGTTTCTCTTAAAGTAGCATTTTATCTTTTCCCTTCTTCTCTAGCTTGTGGGATGACATTGTGGATGTGAAACTAACTTGTGACACCTAAAACTTATTTAATATTCCTTTTTTCCAGAATATAATCTATGATGAAATTTGTGAATCCTCCGGTGATAGATTAGACCGGCATTAACTGAAAAAGTTTTGTCACATTGAGAGCATTAAAATGGCTTCTCTCCAGTGTGACTCCTCTGGTGTCTGATAAGATCTGACTTCTGTGTAAAAGCTTTATCACATTCAGAACACTGATATGACCTCTCTCCAGTGTGAATCCTCTGGTGTCTGATAAGATCTGACTTCTGTGTAAAAGCTTTATCACATTCAGAACACTGATATGACTTCTCTCCAGTGTGAATCCTCTGGTGTCTGATAAGATCTGACTTCTGTGTAAAAGCTTTATCACATTCAGAACACTGATATGACTTCTCTCCAGTGTGAATCCTCTGGTGTCTGATAAGATCTGACTTCTGTGTAAAAGCTTTATCACATTCAGAACACTGATATGACTTCTCTCCAGTGTGAATCCTCTGGTGTCTGATAAGATCTGACTTCTGTGTAAAAGCTTTATCACATTCAGAACACTGATATGACTTCTCTCCAGTGTGACTCCTCTGGTGTGTGATAAGATCTGACTTCACTGTAAAAGCTTTATCACATTCAGAACACTGATATGACTTCTCTCCAGTGTGAATCCTCTGGTGTGTGAGAAGACTTGACTTATGAGTAAAAGCTTTATCACATCCAGAACACTGATATGGCTTCTCTCCAGTGTGAATCCTCTGGTGTCTATTAAGATGTGACTTCACTGTAAAAGCTTTATCACATTCAGAACACTGATATGGCTTCTCTCCAGTGTGAACTCTTTGGTGTATTATAAGGTATCTCTTGCTTGTAAAAGTTTTGTCACATTCAGAACAATGATATGGCTTCTCTTCCTTGCAAGCCTTCTGGTGTGTGATATATTTTCTCTCCATTGTAAAATCTACAAACAAGTAGTTTGAAATGACTCCTCTTATGTATTCTTGGGTTGGACTTTATTGTAAAGCCATTGTCACTTCCAGAACACTGAAATTACTTTTCTCCCGCTGGATCAAAGTGGAAGAGGATCCAAACCATGACTTTTAGAACACAGATATGACTTGTATCCCGTGTGAATCCTCCAGTGAACTGCAGTAAAGACTTTCAGTCAATTAAGACATCCATGTGTTTTATTTTCCATGTGACTCAGCTGTATTTATGAAGACCAAAATGTCCCAAAATCCTGGTTCATCAATCTACCTGTAGAGAAAGAAAAAATAATTCTATATAAAGGGCTACATAAAGTTGCTTTCTATTTTTAATGTTCATTACTAAATATATCTTATGAATAGAAAGAATATGTACAGCATTATCTACAGTATTTTTTTTAATCAAATAGATTTTATTTAGAAAGTTTATAAGTGTGCACAGTATTCCCAACATTCAGCCCAGACAATGGAGTCATACATTCTCACGTATAGGCAGTTGTGGCACTGTTACAGATCATACAGAACAATAACTTGCTTTGTCTATGGTGTCACTTTTACCTTTTATAAACAAATGAACAGAGAAAAGAAGAAACAACCTAGAACAATTCAGCTGTACACGGCAAGTAACTCCCCCAGTACATACATAGATAGCTGACACCGATCAATGAGGCCCGTGTCTACAGGATCATACCCCAAGTATGGGCCCCCCATGTAGTTACCATTCAGTAGGATACAACTGGCCGTTCTCCTTCTATGGGGCTAAAAGAGATAAGATTTTAAAAGCCTATGAAAAACTAACCAGGAGTGAGCAAGGAGTATCCAGCCAGTTCTGCCAGACATACATCTCCTGGGGGCATTACAATGTTGGTAAGTTTGTTTTTCACATGTTAATGTGGAGATCACCTGCTCAATTCACTGGTGTCTGCTGGGAGTTTGAGATGATAGCCAAGATCGGGATATTTTTTATGGTCAATAAACAGCAGCCTCACAATTGCTATATGACTTGTAATAGGAGGAGGTGTAAATAATTCCTCCTCTATTGACACTAGAGATGAGCGAATTATTCAAAAATTCGATTTGGCTGATTCAGCGAATTTCAGGAAGAAATTCGATTCGATGCGAATTTATTCGCTACGAAGTTAACTTATAAAAAGGGTTTCTAGGCTTCAGAGAGCCTTTAAATTAGTGCAGAACACTGTACCTTTAATTTAAATGCCCTTGGAGATGAGGAAGGAGAAGGATGAGAAGAAGGAGAAGGAGAAGGATGAGAAGAAGAACGAGAAGGAGAAGGATGAGAAGAAGAAGGAGAAGGAGAAGGAGAAGGATGAGAAGAAGGAGAAGGATGAGAAGAAGGAGAAGGATGAGAAGGATGAGAAGAAGGAGAAGGATGAGAAGGATGAGAAGGATGAGAAGGATGAGAAGGATGAGAAGGAGAAGGATGAGAAGAAGGAGAAGGAGAAGGATGAGAAGAAGGAGAAGGAGAAGGATGAGAAGAAGGAGAAGGAGAAGGATGAGAAGGAGAAGGAGAAGGATGAGAAGAAGGAGAAGGATGAGAAGAAGGAGAAGGATGAGAAGAAGGAGAAGGATGAGAAGAAAGAGAAGGAGAAGGATGAGAAGAAGGAGAAGGATGAGAAGAAGGAGAAGGATGAGAAGAAGGAGAAGGATGAGAAGAAGGAGAAGGATGAGAAGAAGGATGAGAAGAAGGATGAGAAGAAGGAGAAGGATGAGAAGAAGGATGAGAAGAAGGAGAAGGATGAGAAGAAGGAGAAGGATGAGAAGAAGGATGAGAAGAAGAAGAAGGATGAGAAGAAGGAGAAGGATGAGAAGAAGGAGAAGGAGAAGGATGAGAAGAAGGAGAAGGATGAGAAGAAGGAGAAGGATGAGAAGGAGAAGGAGAAGAAGGAGAAGAAGGAGAAGGAGAAGGATGAGAAGAAGGAGAAGAAGGAGAAGGATGAGAAGAAGGAGAAGGATGAGAAGAAGGAGAAGGATGAGAAGAAGGAGAAGGATGAGAAGAAAGATGAGAAGAAGGAGAAGGATGAGAAGAAGGATGAGAAGAAGGAGAAGGATGAGAAGAAGGAGAAGGATGAGAAGAAGGAGAAGGATGAGAAGAAGGAGAAGGATGAGAAGAAGGATGAGAAGAAGGATGAGAAGAAGGAGAAGGATGAGAAGAAGGATGAGAAGAAGGAGAAGGATGAGAAGAAGGATGAGAAGAAGGAGAAGGATGAGAAGAAGGATGAGAAGAAGGATGAGAAGAAGGATGAGAAGAAGGAGAAGGATGAGAAGAAGGATGAGAAGAAGGAGAAGGATGAGAAGAAGGAGAAGGATGAGAAGAAGGATGAGAAGAAGGAGAAGGATGAGAAGAAGAAGGATGAGAAGAAGGAGAAGGATGAGAAGAAGGAGAAGGATGAGAAGAAGGAGAAGGATGAGAAGAAGGAGAAGGATGAGAAGAAGGAGAAGGATGAGAAGAAGGAGAAGGATGAGAAGAAGAAGAAGGATGAGAAGAAGAAGAAGGATGAGAAGAAGAAGAAGGATGAGAAGAAGGAGAATTCCAAGCCGGCAAAAAGTGTATCTGCAGAGCTCCGCTATTTCTTAGGCTATTTCTGACAGTTCTGGGACATTCACTCCATACAGCGGTTGAAACATTGTATCTATTTGTTTCCATTTATTGAAACAAATAGATACAATGTTTCAACCGCTGTATGGAGTGAATGTCACAGAACTGTCAGAAATAGCGGAGCTCTGCAGATACACTTAGCGGAGCTCTGCAGATACACTTTTTGCCGGCTTGGAATTATTCTTATTTTCATCCTACTTCTTCTTCTTCTTCTTCATCCTCATCCTCATCTTCTTCTGAGGATGAGGATGAAGAAGAAGAAGAAGAAGTAGGATGAAAATAAGAATAATTCCAAGCCGGCAAAAAGTGTATCTGCAGAGCTCCTCTAAGTGTATCTGCAGAATAGAGGAGCTCTGCAGATACACTTTTTGCCGGCTTGGAATTATTCTTATTTTCATCCTACTTCTTCTTCTTCTTCATCCTCATCCTCAGAAGAAGAAGAGGATAAGGATGAGGATGAAGAGGAAGAAGAAGAAGAAGTAGGATGAAAATAAGAATAATTCCAAGCCGGCAAAAAGTGTATCTGCAGAGCTCCTCTATTCTGAAGATACACTTAGAGGAGCTCTGCAGATACACTTTTTGCCAGCTTGGAATTATTCTTATTTTCATCCTACTTCTTCTTCTTCTTCTTCTTCATCCTCATCCTCTTCTTCTTCTGAGGATGAGGATGAAGAAGAAGAAGAAGAAGTAGGATGAAAATAAGAATTCCAAACCGGCAAAAAGTGTATCTGCAGAGTTCCTCTATTTCTGACAGTTCTCTGACAGCTCCTTCACATGTACAGCGGTTGAAACATCTGTATCCTAAATGGAAACAAATAGATACAATGTTTCAACCGCTGTACATGTGTTCCTTCTGTCAGAGAACTGTCAGAAATAGCGGAGCTCTCTGCAGGGACACTTTTGCCGGCTGATCGGGAAAAATCTGATTCGCGCACCCGAAGTAGGCTAATATTCGGATTCGCCGCGAATCAAATTTTTCCTGAAATTCGTATCGAATTCCGGTTCGCCTGGTTCGATTCGCTCATCTCTAATTGACACCAAGAGGCACACCTGAGGAATATTGAATACCAACATTATAATACTGGTCATATCGTTCCACTTTTTCATGCCTTTTCCACTGGTGCCATCTGAAGCCCATTAACAAGTGTGAGAGTGATGTGAAATCTGTATCTGATGGAAGTAGCAATCGATGGATGGGATCTAATGTGTCTACTAAGTCCCACCTGGTAAGATGCTGAAGTTGGGCAGCTATAAAATAAAGTCTAACATTTGGTATTGCTAGGCCTCCTTGGTCTTCACCATACTGTAGAGTAGGGAGTTTGATTCTAGCTGACGGCTTCTTCTAAATGAGTTCCCCAAACTGGGAGTCTATACTGGAGAACCACTTACGAGGTGTCCACATGGGAGAATTGTGGAGTATATAGAGGAATTGTGGGGTCCATATCTTCTCTTGTTCATAGATGTTATTGGAAAGAGATAATAGTTTTAAAAGGAGCTCATAAAGTTGATTGTAGGACTCAACAGTGTCAGGGAAGATCACCGCGGCACAGGAATCTGCGCATGCGCAGGATCATGACAAGGCATACAGGAAGGCGGGCACTAGGACCCAGGCACACCTGTCACCAATGACAGCACCGGGCAGGCACTAGGACCCAGGCACGCTTTTCGGCGCTGGGCAGGCTATTTAAACTGGCCACTGCAGGATCCAAATTGCCGTATGGTCTTATTCCTTTGCCTGTGATTCCTGACTCTCAGTTGTTTCCTGTTGCCTAACCCAGCCTGCTCCTGACTACCATTGACCTTCTCCTGCCCTGACCCCTGGCTTGTCTCTGGATATTCTTCTGCCTGCTCCTGGTCATTCTGACCTCCTGTTGCTGAACCTGGCCTGTGACCCGACTATGCTTCTGCCTGCTGCTCTGGTCTGCTCTGCCTTTTCGGACACCAAACCCGGCCCGCCTGACTCCGCTACCTGCCACATGGATCCATCTGCATCCTGCTCTGATCTGCTCTGCCTTTTCACATCAGGCTCACTACTAAATTACGTGACACTAGAAGTCTCCTCTACCGCAGCTGGGCATACCTTGGGGCCACAACCTGGTCTCAGCCTGCTCCAAGTCCATCCCCACCATCAGGGGCTCTGGTGAACAAGCAGACAGGGGCTTAGACCCCGCACCCTAGGGAACCCCAAACTGTGGACCTATAGAGCTACCGCTAGAGTCGTGACAGTACCATACGGCCATGTCTGAGCCTGGAAGAGGACCTTCTCCCCTGGATGAGATATGTCATCATTTGACCGCACTTACCCAGGCTGTTAAGATCTTACAGGATGGATATGCACATTTGGAAGAGCGTATGCAAACCTTGGTTACTGCCATGATCACCCGTTAAGCAGGTCACTTCGGGGTTTCCAAGACATTGGAATTGGCCCAACGCTCGTTCTGGTGGCTGAATATGGCTAAGGATTGCAAAATATATGTAAGGACTTGTGCCATCTGCAATCGGAACAAGACCACTCGAAACAAGGCCTGGGGTTTACTTAAACCTCTACCAGTGCCTGATAGGCCTTGGAAAATGATATCCATGGACTTTATAGTGGAACTTCCGCCTTCACAAGGACATACTGCTATTTTTGTGGTTGTGGACCGGTTATCAAAAATGGCCCAATTTTTGCCACTAAGGAATACACCCTCTGCTTCTGAGACTGCTCGGATTTTCATTAAAGAAATCGTAAGACTCCATGGAGTTCCTGTGAACATTGTCTCGGACCGAAGGGTACAATTTACTTCGAGATTTTGGAAAGCGCTATGCGAAACCCTGGAAATCAAGTTATCCTTTTCCTCTGCCTACCACCCACAAACAAACGGGCAAACCGAACGAACCAATCAGACCCTGGAACAATACATCAGATGTTACACATCCTTCCTCCAAGACTACTGGGTGGCAATCTTACCTCTGGCAGAGTTCACATATAACAATGTTAGCCATTCTGCCACTAAACAATTACCATTTTTTGCTAACTATGGGTTCCACCCTACCTTTTTACCTGACCTGGTCCCAGAAACTTCCGTTCCTGCTGCTCAGAATATACTAAATTTCTTTGTCTCTAACAATAAATTGTTACAAGATGCGGTCGCAAAAGTCCAGGAAGACAACAAGAGGGTCTTCGACAGAAAGTCAGAAGGGGTACAACCCTTAGAGGTAACATACAGGTTGTAATTTGTACACTACAAATAATATCTTCATACATTAAGATTCATTAATACATTTTTCAAAAAATTAAAAAAAAAAAAGTTTGTTTCTATTATAAAATTTAGCAAACAGGTAATTGTTCTACTTCACTGATGTGCGTTGATGAGGCTGCACTGATAGGCGGCACTGATAGGTGACACTGATGAGCTGGCACTGATAGGCAGCACTGATGATGGGTACTGATAGTCGGCACTCATAGGCAGCACTGCTGGGCACTGACTGGCGGCACTGCTGGGCAAAGGTGGGTGACACTGCTGGGCACTTGTGGGCGGCACTGGTAGGTGGCTCTGCTGGGCACCGATCCTCAAGGCACTGATCATCAATGATCGATGCCGATCCCTCCTCTGACAACTGCCAGCAGTACTTTCCTCATGCTCTGACAGGGTGAGGAAAGTGCAGTCAAGACCCGGCAATTGCATTTCCTGATGACCAGCGTGTCATAGGACACGGCAATCACAGAGATCACGGGGGGCACGCAGGAGAGCGCGTTCTGGGAGGACATCATAGGACGGCCTCCCAGGACTGGCCAGCCACAGTGCAGCTGTCATTTGGCTACCTGCGGTCATCAATAGAGATGAGCGAATCGAAGTAGGCGAAGTGGAATTCGTTTCGAATCCGAAAAATAGCCTACTTCGGACGCGCGAATCGAAATTTTTCCTAAAATGGCGGCGGACATGTGCGGCGACGGAGCGGGGATGTCTGGGAAGGCGCGCAGACAAGGCGCGCTGACCCATAATGCATTCCTTAATGACATGTGATCGCATTAGCCAATCAGCAGCCAGCCAGCCAGCACTGTGTAATGGTCGAGCTATAAATGGCGGCCATTTTAGAATTCTTCATTTGCCTCCAGTCATTCAACAGAGGCAGACCGCTCTGTATTAGGGACAGAGTTAGGGCCACAGAAACGTTACTTGGGGACAGAGAAACGTTACTCAGGGACACAGAATTGTTAGTGAGGGCCACAGAATCGTTACTTAGGGCCACAGAAATGCTAGTTAGGGCCACAGAATTGTTACTCAGGGACATCAGAATTGTTACTGAGGGCCACAGAATTGTTACTTAGGGCCACAGAAACGTTACTCAGGGCCACAGAATTGTTACTGAGGGCCACAGAACTGTTACTTAGGGCCACAGAAACGTTAGTTAGGGCCACAGAATTGTTACTCAAGGACAGACACAGAATTGTTACTGAGGGCCACAGAATTGTTACTTAGGGCCACAGAATCGTTACTCAGGGACACAGAATCGTTACTGAGGGCCACAGAACTGTTACTTAGGGCCACAGAAACGTTAGTTAGGGCCACAGAATTGTTACTCAGGGACAGACACAGAATTGTTACTCAGGGACACAGAATTGTTACTGAGGGACACATAATTGTTACTGAGGGCCACAGAACCGTTACTTAGGGCCACAGAATTGTTACTCAGGGACAGACACAGAATTGTTACTGAGGGCCACAGAATTGTTACTTAGGGCCACAGAAACGTTACTCAGGGCCACAGAATTGTTACTGAGGGCCACAGAACTGTTACTTAGGGCCACAGAAACGTTAGTTAGGGCCACAGAATTGTTACTCAAGGACAGACACAGAATTGTTACTGAGGGCCACAGAATTGTTACTTAGGGCCACAGAATCGTTACTCAGGGACACAGAATCGTTACTGAGGGCCACAGAACTGTTACTTAGGGCCACAGAAACGTTAGTTAGGGCCACAGAATTGTTACTCAGGGACAGACACAGAATTGTTACTCAGGGACACAGAATTGTTACTGAGGGACACATAATTGTTACTGAGGGCCACAGAACCGTTACTTAGGGCCACAGAATTGTTACTCAGGGACAGACACAGAATTGTTACTGAGGGCCACAGAATTGTTACTTAGGGCCACAGAAACGTTACTCAGGGACACAGAATTGTTACTGAGGGCCACACAACTGTTACTTAGGGCCACAGAATTGTTACTCAGGGACACAGAATTGTTACTCAGGGACACAGAATTGTTACTGAGGGCCACAGAACTGTTACTTAGGGCCACAGAAAAGTTACTCAGGGACACAGAATTGTTACTGAGGGCCACAGAACCGTTACTTAGGGCCACAGAATTGTTACTCAGGGACACAGAATTGTTACTGAGGGCCACAGAACCGTTACTTAGGGCCACAGAATTGTTACTCAGGGACAGACACAGAATTGTTACTGAGGGACACAGAATTGTTACTGAGGGACACAGAATTGTTACTGAGGGCCACAGAACCGTTACTTAGGGCCACAGAATTGTTACTCAGGGACAGACACAGAATTGTTACTGAGGGCCACAGAATTGTTACTTAGGGCCACAGAAACGTTACTCAGGGACAGACACAGAATTGTTACTCAGGGACACAGAATTGTTACTGAGGGCCACAGAACCGTTACTTAGGGCCACAGAAACGTTACTCAGGGACACAGAATTGTTACTGAGGGCCACAGAACCGTTACTTAGGGCCACAGAATTGTTACTCAGGGACAGACACAGAATTGTTACTCAGGGACACAGAATTGTTACTGAGGGCCACAGAACCGTTACTTAGGGCCACAGAATTGTTACTCAGGGACACAGAATTGTTACTGAGGGCCACAGAACCGTTACTTAGGGCCACAGAATTGTTACTCAGGGACAGACACAAAATTGTTACTCAGGGACACAGAATTGTTACTGAGGGACACAGAATTGTTACTGAGGGCCACAGAATTGTTACTGAGGGCCACAGAATTGTTACTGAGGGACAGACACAGAATTGTTACTGAGGGCCACAGAATTGTTACTTAGGGCCACAGAAACGTTACTCAGGGCCACAGAAACGTTACTCAGGGACACAGAATTGTTACTGAGGGCCACAGAAACGTTACTTAGGACCACAGAATTGTTACTCAGGGACAGACACATAATTGTTACTGAGGGACACAGAATTGTTACTGAGGGCCACAGAATTGTTACTGAGGGACACAGAATTGTTACTCAGGGACACAGAATTGTTACTCAGGGACACAGAATTGTTACTCAGGGACACAGAATTGTTACTGAGGGACACAGAATTTTTACTGAGGGACACAGAATTGTTACTGAGGGACACAGAATTGTTACTCAGGGACAGACACATAATTCTTACTCAGGGACAGACAGAATTGTTACTGAGGGCCACAGAAATGTTACTGAGGGCCACAGAAATGTTACTGAGGGACACAGAATTGTTACTGAGGGACACAGAATTGTTACTGAGGGACACAGAATTGTTACTGAGGGCCAAAGAACTGTTACTCAGGGACACAGAATTGTTACTCAGGGACACAGAAACGTTACTCAGGGACACAGAATTGTTACTCAGGGACACATAATCGTTTAATTAAAGAGTATGTCAGACAACATGCAGAGGAGTGGCAGAGGAGGCAATGTTTTAGGAGCGAGCAGACGTGGCAGCAGAGGAAGGGGTCGAGGCAGCACTATTTGCAGCCAGAGGCTAGTGCTCCCGGTGTCATCCAGTACAGTGAGGAAGAGCTAACAGAGGGCGGTCAGGAACGGGGGGAGACATCCGCCTCTTCAGCAGCCAGGCGAAGAAGTAGTGGCGAGGAGAGTGGCTCGGTAGCCGGTCTAGAGACAGGTCTGTCTCCTGACCCACACGCAGCCGAGGGGGCTAGTAGTGAGGCGGAGACCCTAATTGATGATGATGAGGCTGATCGCACTTGGCAGCCTCGTCGTCATCAGGCTATTGCTTCCGCATCATCAGGAGAAGAGGGTGGCAGCTTGGCAGCGAGCAAAACAGTCGGTGGGTTGTCTCCATCGCCACACTCTGCCATGTGCCACTTTCAGGTCTCCTCACACACTGCTGGTGTGTTGAATTTTTTGACATAGGGTGCTGGCAGATTACGGGCCTCCCATAGATGCTGCCAGGCCCCTAATCTGCCATGGGCCCCTATATACCGCCTCCTCATGCTGCTGCCAGGTTCAGAGTCTGTCATGGGTCCCTGTACGGCCTCCCATTGCTGCTGTCTCCATCGCCACACTCTGCCATGTGCCACTTTCAGGTCTCCTCACACACTGCTGGTGTGTTGAATTTTTTGACATAGGGTGCTGGCAGATTACGGGCCTCCCATAGCTGCTGCCAGGCCCCTAATCTGCCATGGGCCCCTATATACCGCCTCCTCATGCTGCTGCCAGGTCCAGAATCTCTCATGGGTCCCTGTACGGCCTCCCATTGCTGCTGTCTCCATCGCCACACTCTGCCATGTGCCACTTTCAGGTCTCCTCACACACTGCTGGTGTGTTGAATTTTTTGACATAGGGTGCTGGCAGATTACGGGCCTCCCATAGCTGCTGCCAGGCCCCTAATCTGCCATGGGCCCCTATATACCGCCTCCTCATGCTGCTGCCAGGTCCAGAGTCTGTCATGGGTCCCTGTACGGCCTCCCACTGCTGCTGTCTCCATCGCCACACTCTGCTATGTGCCACTTTCAGGTCTCCTCACACTGCTGGTGTGTTCCATTTTTTGTCATAGGGTGCTGGCAGATTACGGGCCTCCCATTGCTGCTGCCAGGCCCGTAATCTGCCATGGGCCCCTGTACCGCCTCTTCATGCTGCTGCCAGGTCCAGAGTGTGTCATGGGTCCCTGTACGGCCTCCCATTGCTGCTGCCAGGAGGCAGCAGGGTCGCAGCAGTGTCAGTGGAGGCAAACGGCCACGGAGTAGAGCACCAGCTCCACTGCAGCCTACCACCACGGCCAGTAGTGGTGCCGGTGCGCACGGAGGAAGTAGCAGTCATCCAGTGAGGAGTAGCGGGGGCAAAGTTTCCTACTCGGCGGTGTGGCAATTTTTCTTCAAGCCGCCCGAGGAAGTAAACGTAGCCGTATGTCAACTATGTGGCCAGAAAGTCAAGCGTGGCCAGGGGGCCCATGTAGGGACTACAGCGTTGCATCAGCATATGCAGCGTCGCCATTCGGTGGCCTGGGAAATCCGTGATAAAGATACGGCGGTTCTGCCTGCCCCAGCCCAGGGTTCCATTTTGTCATAGGGTGCTGGCAGATTACGGGCATCCCATTGCTGCTGCCAGGCCTTAATCTGCCATGGGCCCCTGTACCGCCTCCTCATGCTGCTGCCAGGTCCAGAGTCTGTCATGGGTCCCTGTACGGCCTCCCATTGCTGCTGTCTCCATCGCCACACTCTGCCATGTGCCACTTTCAGGTCTCCTCACACACTGCTGGTGTGTTGAATTGTTTGACACAGGGTGCTGGCAGATTACGGGCCTCCCATAGCTGCTGCCAGGCCCCTAATCTGCCATGGGCCCCTATACCGCCTCCTCATGCTGCTGCCAGGTCCACAGTCTCTCATGCCATGTGCCACTTTCAGGTCTCCTCACACTACTGGTGTGTTGAATTTTTTGACATAGGGTGCTGGCAGATTACGGGCCTCCCATAGCTGCTGCCAGGCCCCTAATCTGCCATGGGCCCCTATATACCGCCTCCTCATGCTGCTGCCAGGTCCAGAGTCTCTCATGGGTTCCTGTACGGCCTCCCATTGCTGCTGTCTCCATCGCCACACTCTGCCATGTGCCACTTTCAGGTCTCCTCACACACTGCTGGTGTGTTGAATTTTTTGACATAGGGTGCTGGCAGATTACGGGCCTCCCATTGCTGCTGCCAGGCCCGTAATCTGCCATGGGCCCCTATATACCGCCTCCTCATGCTGCTGCCAGGTCCAGAGTCTCTCATGGGTTCCTGTACGGCCTCCCATTGCTGCTGTCTCCATCGCCACACTCTGCCATGTGCCACTTTCAGGTCTCCTCACACACTGCTGGTGTGTTGAATTTTTTGACATAGGGTGCTGGCAGATTACGGGCCTCCCATTGCTGCTGCCAGGCCCGTAATCTGCCATGGGCCCCCGTACCGACTCCTCATGCTGTGACGTTGCAACAAGGTGGAATTCAACCCTACATATGTTAGACCGCCTTTACGAACAGCAAAAGGCTATCACCGATTTCCTGATGTTAAAAGCGGATAAAGGTACTCCCTGTGTAACTTAGATGTCAGCCATTGGCAGCTCATGCGT
The DNA here is from genome assembly GCF_062004578.1 of Staurois parvus. Lineage (NCBI taxonomy): Eukaryota > Metazoa > Chordata > Amphibia > Anura > Ranidae > Staurois > Staurois parvus. Next base: position 1,063,943 of record NW_028317868.1, on the reverse strand, counting down.
GACACCTGCGCTTGCTCAGGCCCTTTGAGGAGGCCACGCTATTCGTGAGTCGGCAGGACTATGGGATGAACGACGTCATTCCTCTGTTGCACGTCCTGGAACAAATGCTGTTAATAATGGCTGGTCAGGGTGCGGTAGACGTGGCGCACAGATCTCAACGCCACATGACCCCTGTGGGGGCAGGACAGGAAGAAGAGGAGGAGGTAGAGGAGGACATTGGTGCTCAGGAATTATTGAGTGAAATGGGTGGTTTTTCCACTCAGCAGACAGGAGTGGAGGAGCAGGAGCATCTGGTAGAGGAGGAGGAAGAGGAGACAGAGGACCCAGACGCACCGTGGCAGTATGCTGCGGAGATGGAGGCAGGGAGTCCCTCGCATTCCTTGGCACAAATGGCCCATAGCATGCTCGCTTGCTTGCGTACCGACAGCTGAATAATAACCATCAGACAGAGGGATGACTTTTGGCTGTCCACCTTGTTGGACCCTCGCTACCGTTCCAAAATGGTGGCCTTTTTCACACCTGCTGAGAGGGAGGCCAAAATAACGTACTATAAAAACCACCTATGTAGTCAGCTGGTCTCTGCCTGTCTGCGCCAACGTCCATCCTCAGACACTGTGGGCCCTGTGCGCTCGCGTTACGCTGCCATGGCAGCAGGGGAGGGGTGGGGTGGTAGGAGCAGTGGCAGCTCCACCAGCAGCAGCTGCCTCAGTCTGCAGTCGATGATGAGTAGCTTTCTTCACCAGCGCAGTGAGGAAACTAATAACCAGCCGCAGCAGCAGCAGCAGCATCAGGTGGACCTGGAGCAGGACCTCAAACAACAGGCTTAGGCCTACTTGGACATCACCCTGCCAACCGAGGTAGACAATCCCCTTGACTACTGGGCAACGAAACTTGACCTTTGGCCCCAACTAGCTGAATTTGCCCTTGAAAGGCTGTCATGCCCGGCCAGTAGCGTGGCATCGGAGCGCGTGTTTAGTGCGGCAGGAGGTATTTCAACTCCGCGGAGGACACGACTGTCCACCCAAAGTGTGGAGAGACTGACGTTTGTGAAAATGAATCAGGCGTGGATTAGTCTGGATTTCAAACCACCAGTTCCTGACACAACTGACTAAATCCGCCATGAATCATGCCACAAACATGTGCCACTTTCAGGTCTCCTCACACTGCTGGTGTGTTCCATTTTTTGTCATAGGGTGCTGGCAGATTACGGGCCTTCCATAGCTGCTGCCAGGCCCCTAATCTGCCATGGGCCCCTATACCGCCTCCTCATGCTGCTGCCAAGTCCAGAGTCTCTCATGGGTCCCTGTACGGCCTCCCATTGCTGCTGTCTCCATCGCCACACTCTGCCATGTGCCACTTTCAGGTCTCCTCACACTGCTGGTGGGTTCCATTTTTTGTCATAGGGTGCTGGCAGATTACGGGCCTCCCATAGCTGCTGCCAGGCCCCTAATCTGCCATGGGCCCCTATACCGCCTCCTCATGCTGCTGCCAGGTCCAGAGTCTCTCATGGGTCCCTGTACGGCCTCCCATTGCTGCTGTCTCCATCGCCACACTCTGCCATGTGCCACTTTCAGGTCTCCTCACACTGCTGGTGGGTTCCATTTTTTGTCATAGGGTGCTGGCAGATTACGGGCCTCCCATAGCTGCTGCCAGGCCCCTAATCTGCCATGGGCCCCCGTACCGACTCCTCATGCTGCTCCCAGGCCCGTAATCTGTCATGGGCCCCTGTTGTCGCTTGTTGGCATATTCCGCTCGTTCAGATGCTCCTTCTCCTGCTACTCCTCTTCACGGATTCCATCAGCAGTCTTTCTTGGAATCCGTTTCCAAGAGACAACAGTTTGCGAGCACGCACCCGACGGTGCAGAAGCTGAACGTCCTCCTGTCCAAGTTGCTGCTGCCAGGCTCGTAATCTGTCATGCGCCCCTGTACCGCCTCCTCATGCTGCTGCCAGGTCCAGAGTCTCTCATGGGTCCCTGTACGGCCTCCCATTGCTGCTGTCTCCATCGCCACACTCTGCCATGTGCCACTTTCAGGTCTCCTCACACTGCTGGTGTGTTCCATTTTTTGTCATAGGGTGCTGGCAGATTACGGGCCTCCTATAGCTGCTGCCAGGCCCCTAATCTGCCATGGGCCCCTATACCGCCTCCTCATGCTGCTGCCAGGTCCAGAGTCTCTCATGGGTCCCTGTACGGCCTCCCATTGCTGCTGTCTCCATCGCCACACTCTGCCATGTGCCTGTAATCTGCCATGGGCCCCCGTACCGCCTGGTCACGCTGCTGCTGGGTCCACAGTGTGACATGGGTCCCTGTACCGCCTCCCATTGCTCCCACTCTGCCATGTGCCACTTTGAGGTCTCCTCACACTCCTGCTGGTTTCCATTTTGTCATAGGTTGCTGGCAGATTACAGGCCTCCCATAGGTGCTGCCAGGCCCCAAATCTGCCATGGGCCCCCGTACCGCCTCGTCACGCTGCTGCTGGGTCCACAGTGTGACATGGGTCCCTGTACCGCCTCCCATTGCTCCCACTCTGCCATGTGCCACTTTCAGGTCTCCTCACACTCCTGCTGGTTTCCATTTTGTCATAGGTTGCTGTATGGCCTCCCATTGCTGCTGCCTCCACCGCCACACTGTGGCTCCAAACACTGGTTTTGGCCCCGTGACTGCCCAAATGAGTGAAGTGTGCGGTGATTCTAAGATCGACGGCACTCATCTGCATGTCATACTGACTGACAGTATTATTTCTCTTCCCCAGCAGACTCCAAGGGCATTTAAATTAAAGGTACAGTGTTCTGCACTAATATAAAGGCTCTCTGAAGCCTAGAAACACCCTTTTTTAAGTTAAATTCACAGCGAATATATTCGACTCGAATATTGTCCACAAATTCGCCGAATCAGTCGAATCGAATTTTTGAATACTTCGCTCATCTCTAGTCATCAACTAGTTAAAGCAGCACTTCCCCTTTTGGGTGGAGCTCTACTTTAACTTCAGCAAGAGATAACAGTGCTATAGTATCAAGGGAGGAGTGAATGTAGGGACTGAAACATGTTATATACTCTATAGTATCATTTCTGGTACTCTCACAGTGGGAGTATAGATACCATACACATCCCTCCTCAGCTTCTCACCCCTCCCCCATACACATCCCTCCTCAGCTTTTCACCCCTCCCCCCATAAACATCCCTCCCCAGCTTCTCGCCCCTCCCCCATACACATCCCTCCTCAGCTTCTCGCCCCTCCCCCATACACATCCCTCCCCAGCTTCTCGCCCCTCCCCCCATAAACATCCCTCCTCAGCTTCTCACCCCTCCCCCATACACATCCCTCCTCAGCTTCTCTCCCCTCCCCCATACACATCCCTCCCCAGCTTCTCACCCCTCCCCCATACACATCCCTCCTCAGCTTCTCGCCCCTCCCCCATACACATCCCTCCTCAGCTTCTCGCCCCTCCCCCATACACATCCTTTCCCAGATTCTCGCCCCTCCTCCATGCGCATCCCTCCTCAGCATCTCACCCCTCCCCCATACACATCCCTCCTCAGCATCTCACCCCTCCCCTTCTTCTCACCCCTTCCCCATACACATCCCTCCCCAGATTATTATTATACAGTATTCATAAAACGCCAATGGTTCGCTCAGCGCAGTACATTAGAAAGGGGGACAGAACATGTGACATAACAATACCAATACAATGCAAAACATGAGGGGATTGAGGGCCCTGCTCTTTCGAGCTTACAATCTAGGAGGGGGAGGGGATGGTCGCACAGGAGGAGATAGCTGTGGGGGATGGAGTAGTAGGAAGAGTGGAGGAGGTCAGCAGGTTAGCAGGGGGTGGGGTAGGCTTCCCTGAAGAGATGGGTTTTCAGGGTGCGCCTAAAGGAGTGGAGAGTAGATGATAATCTGATGGGTTGGGGCAGGGAGTTCCAGAGGATGGGTGACACCCTGGAGAAGTCCTGGAGGCGGGCATGGGAGGAGAAGACCAGGGAACTAGAGAGAAGGAGGTCTTGTGAGGAGCGGAGTGTGCGTGATGGGCGGTACTTGGATATTAGGTCAGTGATGTAGTTCGGGGCAGTATGGTGGACAGCTTTGTACGTCAGTGTTAGGATTTTGAATTTGATCCGTTGTGCAATCGGAAGCCAGTGGAGGGATTGGCAGAGGGGGGTGGCAGACACTGAGTGGAGGCCAGTGGAGAGATTGGCAGAGGGGGGTGGAGGCCAGTGGAGGGATTGGCAGAGGGGGGTGGCGGAGATGGAGCGGTTGGTAAGGTGGATGAGTCTGGCAGCCGTATTCAGGATCGACTGAAGAGGGGATAGCCTGTGGTGAGGCAGGCCAGTGAGGAGGGAGTTGCAGTAGTCAAGTCGTGATATGATGAGGGAGTGGATGAGCTGTTTAGTGGTTTCTGGGGTTAGGAACGTGCGGATTTTGGCGATGTTGCGGAGGTCGAGTCTGCACGAGTTTGTTAAAGATTGGACTTGGGGCTGGAAGGATAGGTTGGAGTCCAGAATGACACCAAGTACTCTGGCCTGCGGGGCGGGTTTGAAGGTGGCGTTGTTGGATGTGACGGAGAAGTCAATGGGGGGTGGTGTCCGGGCTGGGGGGGAAGACAAGAAACTCGGTTTTGGAGAGGTTCAGTTTAAGGAAGTGGAGCGACTTCCAGTCTGATATGTCGCTCAGTAGGCTTGTGATTCAAGCGGAGACCGAGGGGGTGAGGTGGGGGGTTGAGAGATAGATTTGTGTGTCGTCGGCATAGAGGTGGTAGTTGAAGCCGTGAGAGTGTATGAGTTAGCCAAGGGAGGAGGTGTAGATGGAGAAGAGAAGGAGCCTGAGGACAGAGCCTTGAGGGACCCCAACAGAGAGGGGGAGTGAGGGGGAGGTGGTAGCATTATAGGTAACGCTGAAAGAGCGTTGTGACAGGTAGGATGAGAGCCAGGAGAGAGCAGAATCTCTGAGGCCGAGGGAGTGTAGTTTTTTGAGGAGGAGGGGGTGGTCGACTGTGTCGAAGGCCGCAGAGAGGTCAAGGAGTAGGAGCACTGAATAATGGCCATTAGCTTTGGCGGTTAGCAGGTCGTTGGAGAGTTTGAGTAAGGCAGGTTCGGTGGAGTGTAGGGGACGGAAGACGGACTGTAGGGGATCGAGGAGGTTGTTGTCGTTGAGGTGAGAGCTTAGGCGGGTGTAGACTAGGCGCTCGAGTTTAGATGTAAATGGGAGCAGGGAGATGGGTCTGAGGTTGTTCGGGTCATTGGGGTCCAGGGAGAGCTTTTTAAGTATGGGGGTGATGTGTGCATGTTTCAGAGGGGAGGGGAAAGTGCCGGAGGAGAGGGAGAAATTAAAGATGTGGGTGAGGGAGCGTAGGATGGAGGGGGAGGGAGGTCGTAGGAGTTGTGAGGGGATAGGGTCGAGGGGGCAGGTGGTAAGGCGGGCATCAGAGAGGATCTTGGAGGCTTCCTCGATGGTAATAAGGTCAAAGGTGCGGAGTGTTAGGGGGGCTTCAGTATGAGGAATGTAGGGTGGGGTGGAAGTGGGGGTCAGAGCAGTGGTGGGGCCGTGGGAGAGGGGTGATGAGGGGGTAGCTGTGTGAGGGGGAACGGGGTTGGAGGGAGTTTGAGCAGCGATGAAGTCCCTGCGGGTTATGTCGAGGGAGAGGGGTGATGAGGGGATAGCTGTGTGAGAGGGGATGGGTTGAGAGGGCGTGTGAGTTGCGGCGATGTCCTTGCGGATTGTGTCAATCTTGTTTTTGAAGTGATTGGCAATCTCAAGGGCAGTGAGTGAGGTGCTGGGTGGAGGTGGGGGTGGCGAGAGTAGAGAGTTGAAGGTGGAGAAGAGTCGGCGAGGATTGGAGGAGAGGGTCTTGATGAGGGTCAGGAAGTAGGCTTGTTTGGCTGCGTGGAGGGAGGAGGTGTAGGTGTGGAAGGCAGATTTGTAGCGGGTGAAGGCTTGTTGGGATTTGGTTTTGCGCCACAGTCGCTCCAGGGCACGACTGTGTCATTTGAGGGTTTTGGTGTGATCAGTGTGCCAGGGCTGGAGCAGTCGGGGTCTGACGTTGCGTGTGGTTAAAGGCACTAGTGAGTCAAGGGCTGTTGACAGCGCGTTGTTGTAGGCAGTCATAGCCAAGTCGGGGCAGGACAGGGGGAGGATGCTGTCATGGAGTTGATCAGCTGCAGAGTGGAGGGGGGCAGGGTTAAGGTTGAGGAGGTTACGGCTGGTAGTAGTGTGACATTTGGAAGGGTAGGCGTTGGAGGACGAGGAGATAAGGAAGGTGATCAGGTTGTGGTCAGAGAGAGGGAAGGGGGTGTTAGTGAGGTTGTGGGGAGCGCAGCGGTTGGAGAAGACGAAATCAAGGATATTACCGTTGGAGTGGGCGGTGGATTGTATGCACTGTGCAAGTGCAAAGGAGAAGGTTAAGTGGAGGAGATGGGATGTGGCCGGGTTGTCGAGGTTGACAGGGATGTTGAAATCCCCAAGGATGATGGTGGGTAGCTCCGAGGAGAGGAAGAAGGGTAGCCAGGAGGAAAAGTCATCCAGGAAGCGGGGTATGGATCCAGGAGGCCGGTATATCACAGCAATCTTCAGGGGGGTTGGGGAGAATAGTCGGACGCAGTGGGCCTCGAAGGAGGAGAAGGATAGGGAGGGGGGGTTTGGGAGAACTCGGAAGGTGCTCTGCGGTGACTGGAGCAGACCAACCCCACCACCTTTACGACCGTTAGGCCTGGGTGAGTGGGTCCAGGTGAGACCTCCGTAGGAGAGTGCAGCAGGGGAGGTAGAGTCAGTGGGCTGGATCCAGGTTTCTGTGATCGCTAGGAGGTTGAGGGAGCGGGAAACAAAGAGGTCGTGGATGGCGGTAAGCTTGTTGCACACCGATCGGGCATTCAGGAGTGCACATGAAAAAGGGGGGGGGGGTTTTAGGGAGCAGGGGGACAGATACTAAGTTGTGGGGGTTGGGGCAGGACGTGGAGGCGGGAGGGTGTTGTGCGGGTGAGGAAGGTGGTGGAGGGCCAGGATTCGGGGAGTTGTTCCCCACGGTTAGGAGGAGGAGAAGGGTGAGAAAGGTGGCATGGGAGCGGGATGTGCAGGAGCGTGAGAAACTACTAGTGGAGGTGTTCGGGTCAGTGGGAGAGTGGAGTAATAGGAGGAGGTGGTGGGTGCCGTAGAGGGGTGAGGGAAGCAGTGAGGACTCAATATACAAATGTTTGGGAGGAGCAGAGGGATATAGTGAATGGATTTGGGGAACGGAGGAGAGGAAAATGAGAAGGAGGAGTGGAAGAGGCATTGTGGGGAGGTGATGAGAGCAGTAGTAGGGAGATGATAGCAATGAGGGGGAGATGTAGGGAGATTCTCACCCCGCCCCCATACACATCCCTCCGCAGCTTCTCACCCCTCCCCCATACACATCCCTCCTCAGCTTCTCACCCCTCCCCCATACACATCCCTCCTCAGCTTCTCACCCCTCCCCCATACACATCCCTCCTCAGCTTCTCACCCCTCCCCCATACACATCCCTCCTCAGCTTCTCACCCCTCCCCCATACACATCCCTCCCCAGCTTCTCACCCCTCCCCTATACACATCCCCCCAGCTTCTCAAACCTCTCTCATACACATCCCTCCCAGCTTCTCACCCCTCCTCCTTATATATATCCCTTCCCAGCTTCTCACCCCTTCTGAGCTTCTCACCCCTACCCCATACACATCCCTCCCCAGCTTCTCACCCCTCCCCTATACACATCCCCCCCAGCTTCTCAAACCTCTCTCATACACATCCCTCCCAGCTTCTCACCCCTCCCCCTTATATATATCCCTCCCTAACTTCTCACCCTTCCCTAGCTTCTCACCCATCCCCCATATATATCTTCCTTAGCTTCTTGCCCCTCCCCCATACACAGCTGTAATGGAACCGACCCAGACTGCGCTTGAGTACTTCTGTTAGAATACCACTTCCCCGTCCGAACACCGACCACAGACACCACAGCCAACCATACAAGACTAGACGACACCAGTCCTGAAGTAAACCAGGAGGTAGACTACTTTATTTGAACACAGATACAAGATATATGCACCCCGTGGACAGTCCCCCCTCCCTGAATAATGACCCTGGGCGGGGCAATCTACATTTATTATGTGATAGGTTAGTGTAGCGCTACAAACATAACAGCATAATAAAAAACATATAATAATAGACACAATCTGAATGGCACACATCTCATAGTGCAATAAGGTGACCATGTGATGATAAAACAGAATAGATGTGAACATATGTGGCCCAAGCCCCACTCAGTAATGTGAGAAGTGAGTACTATATAGGTATGAGAAGTGAGTACACAAAGTACATCACACGATATGATGGCGCTCAGCTGAAGACAGTTAGAACACAATGTAGGTGAGAACACAGTAAGCTTCAAGTGGAGTCACATCGCTGTATAAACGTTCATTAGGCTATAAGGTGGTGCTCAAGCTCAAAGCAGTAGAAAATGCAATAAAGGTGATCACACGATAAACGTCAAGTGATGGTGAGTTACTCTCCTCCTCTGGCTAAATTGCCCCCTCACCTCCACTCAGCAGCCCAAAGGGCCTGTACGGCTTTAAGATCACTCAGGATCTTGATCCAAAATTGCAGAAATCACCAGCAAGTCTCCCATGGACATCCCATCCGGTAAGGTAAGTAATCAGGGTACACTGGCTCCTGGTCTCAGCAGGATAAACCTCTCAACCGGGTGATAAAAGCACAGGAAGAATCTCTCAGAGCATATAAAGCCATACAATAGGTGCTTTTATTAAAAAAGTAAAGTTGTAAACTCACATGCTGTATAAGAAGCCACCATTCCATAGGGATGTATGGGTGTACTGCATGGGTTTCCTATTCACATTCAAGGTAGGCTAAGATGGCGGCCGTACCGGAAGTACGTCACCGCGGACCGGATGCTGCGTCACCACTTATCTATGCGTTGCGTCACCGTCATGTGACTTCGTCAGGATCGTGACTAGAGATGAGCGAAGTATTCAAAAATTCGATTCGGCTGATTCGGCGAATTCGAGGAATAAATTCGATTCGAGGCGAATATATTCGCTGTGAATTTAACTTATAAAAAGGGTGTTTCTAGGCTTCAGAGAGCCTTTATATTAGTGCAGAACACTGTACCTTTAATTTAAATGCCCTTGGAGTCTGCTGGGGAAGAGAAATAATACTGTCAGTCAGTATGACATGCAGATGAGTGCCGTCGATCTTAGAATCACCGCACACTTCACTCATTTGGGCAGTCACGGGGCCAAAACCAGTGTTTGGAGCCACAGTGTGGCGGTGGAGGCAGCAGCAATGGGAGGCCATACAGCACCCTATGACAAAATGGAACCCACCAGCAGTGTGAGGAGACCTGAAAGTGGCACATGGCAGAGTATGGCGATGGAGACAGCAGCAATGGGAGGCCGTACAGGGACCCATGAGACACTCTGGACCTGGTAGCAGCATGAGGAGTCGGTACGGGGGCCCATGGCAGATTACGGGCCTGGCAGCAGCAATGGGAGGCCCGTAATCTGCCAGCACCCTATGACAAAATGGAACCCACCAGCAGTGTGAGGAGACCTGAAAGTGGCACATGGCAGAGTGTGGCGATGGAGACAGCAGCAATGGGAGGCCGTACAGGGACCCGTGAGACACTCTGGGCCTGGCAGCAGCAAGAGGAGGCGGTACAGGGGCCCATGGCAGAGTGGCGAAGCGTAAGCAGCTTAAATTGAAGGCCATACAGAGGCCTATGTTAAAAATAATAACATGTTTGGGGCATGATTCATGGCGGATTTAGTCAGTTGTGTCAGGAACTGGTGGTTTGAAATTCAGACTAATCCACGCCCGATTCATTTTCACAAACGTGAGTCTCTCCACACTTTGGGTGGACAGTCGTGTCCTCCGCGGAGTTACAATACCTCCTGCCGCACTAAACACGCGCTCCGATGCCACGCTACTGGCCGGGCATGACAGCCTTTCAAGGGCAAATTCAGCTAGTTGGGGCCAAAGGTCAAGTTTCGTTGCCCAGTAGTCAAGGGGATTGTCTACCTCGGTTGGCAGGGTGCTGTCCAAGTAGGCCCAAGCCTGTTGTTTGAGGTCCTGCTCCAGGTCCACCTGATGCTGCTGCGGCTGGTTAGTAGTTTCCTCACTGCGCTGGTGAAGAAAGCTACTCATCATCGACTGCAGACTGAGGCAGCCGCTGCTGGTGGAGCTGCCACTGCTCCTACCACCCCACCCCTCCCTTGCTGCCATGGCAGCGGAACGCGAGCGCACAGGGCCCACAGTGTCTGAGGATGGACGTTGGCGCAGAAAGGCAGAGACCAACTGACTACATAGGTGGTTTTTATAGTACGTTATTTTGGCCTCCCTCTCAGCAGGTGTGGAAAAGGCCACCATTTTTGAACGGTAGCGAGGGTCCAACAAGGTGGACAGCCAAAAGTCATCCCTCTGTCTGATGGTTATTATTCGGCTGTCGCTACGCAAGCAACCGAGCATGCTATGGGCCATTTGTGCCAAGGAATGCGAGGGACTCCCTGCCTCCATCTCCACAGCATACTGCCACGGTGCGTCTGGGTCCTCTGTCTCCTCCTCCTCCTCCTCTACCAGATGCTCCTGCTCCTCCACTCCTGTCCGCTGAGTGGAAAAACCACCCATTTCACTCAATAATTCCTGAGCACCAATGTCCTCCTCTACCTCCTCCTCTTCTTCCTGTCCTGCCCCCACAGGGGTCATGTGGCGTTGAGATCTGTGCGCCACGTCTACCGCACCCTGACCAGCCATTGTTAACAGCATTTGTTCCAGGACGTGCAACAGAGGAATGACGTTGTTCATCCCATAGTCCTGCCGACTCACGAATAGCGTGGCCTCCTCAAAGGGCCTGAGCAAGCGGCATGTGTCACGCATGAGCTGCCAATGGCTGACATCTAAGTTACACAGGGGAGTACCTTTATCCGCTTGTAACATCAGGAAATCGGTGATGGCCTTTCGCTGCTCGTAAAGGCGGTCTAACATGTGTAGGGTTGAATTCCATCTTGTTGCAACGTCGCAGATCAGGCGATGCTGTGGAATTCCGTTCTGCCGCTGCAGCTCAATGAGGGTGTTCTTTGCGGTGTAGGAATGGCTGAATTGCATGCAAAGTTTACGTGACATTTTAAGGATGTCTTGCAGTGGGATGGTGGATTTTAGGAACCGCTTGACAACCAGATTGAACACGTGAGCCATGCATGGCACATCCTTCCTTGACGCAGAGCAGACACCATGTTCTTTCCGTTGTCGGTCAACATGGTTCCGATTTTCAGTTTGCGCGGAGACAGCCATCTGTCGATTTCTCTGTTCATTACACTCAGAAGTTCCTCCCCTGTGTGACTACGTTCGCCAAGGCATACCAGGTGCAGCACAGCGTGACACCGTTGCGCCCTGCACATGTGATATGCCGGTCGGGTAATGGGACTTGGCACGGGGGTGGCGGCTGAGGACACGGCGGAAGAAGAGGTGGTAGAGGCGGTCCTCTTTGCTGGACCAAGGATGTGCAAACGTGGAAGCAAAAGCGGCGTGACCTGTCCAAGTTGCTGGTGCGGCTGTGCCGGCACCACGTTCACCCAGTGGGCCGTAAATGACATGTACTGTCCCTGACCGTAGTTACAGCTCCACACGTCGGCGCTGCCGTGCACTTTGGCAGAGACCGACATGCTCAAAGACTGGCCCACCATCTCTTCTACATGTGAATGCAGGGCTGGCACTGCCTTTTTGGCGAAGAAATGCCGGCTTGGCACTCTCCACCGCGGCGCGGCACAAGCCATCATTTCTCGGAAAGGTGCTGAGTCCACCACTTGGAAAGGGAGGGACTGCAGCACCAGCAACTTGGACAGGAGGACGTTCAGCTTTTGCACCGTCGGGTGCGTGCTCGCAAACTGTTGTCTCTTGGAAACGGATTCCAAAAAAGACTGCTGACGGAATCCTTGAAGAGGAGTAGCAGGAGAAGGAGCATCTGAATGAGCGGAAGATGCCAACGAGCGACAACTCCCCTCAGCAGAGGTGCTGGAGCCTTGACTGGCTGTTAGAGGGCGATTGACGTCGGGTGACGGAGCAAGTAACGGAGCGGGTGATGGAGCGGGGGCTGGGGCAGGCAGAACCGCCGTATCTTTATCACGGTTTTCCCAGGCCACCAAATGGCGACGCTGCATATGCTGACGCAACGCTGTAGTCCCAACATGGGCCCCCTGGCCACGCTTGACTTTCTGGCCACATAGTCGACATACGGCTACGTTTACTTCCTCGGGCGGCTTGACGAAAAATTGCCACACCGCCGAGTAGGAAACTTTGCCCCCGCTACTTCTCACTGGCTGACTGCTACTTCCTCCGTGCACACCGGCACCACTACTGGCCGTGGTGGTAGGCTGCAGTGGAGCTGGTGCTCTACTCCGTGGCCGTTTGCCTCCACTGACACTGCTGCGACCCTGCTGCCTCCTGGGCAACCCACCGACTGTTTTGCTCGCTGCCAAGCTGGCACCCTCTTCTCCTGATGATGCGGAAGCAATAGCCTGATGACGACGAGGCTGCCAAGTGCGATCAACCTCCTCATCATCATCAATTAGGGTCTCCGCCTCACTACTAGCCCCCTCGGCTGCGTGTGGGTCAGGAGACAGACCTGTCTCTAGACCGGCTACCGAGCCACTCTCCTCGCCAGTACTTCTGCGCCTGGCTGCTGAAGAGGCGGATGTCTCCCCCCGTTCCTGACCGCCCTCTGTTAGCTCTTCCTCACTGTACAGTGGGGCTGAGCCCACAGCATGCGATACTTCGCTTGGTGAGGGAACACCAAAGGACAGGGGCAGGTAGAGGACACGTGATTTCAGTGGGCTTGCTCCCGGGCCATGCCAACTAATGGTTGTGTCTGACGTACCCACCGACCGTTTGCTGTAGGTGTCAGAGGTGACCTGGGAAGAGGAAGACGACCGAGCCAACCAATCGATGATGGCAGGGTTGTCGGTGGAGACACGACCGCTGGATGACACCGGGAGCACTGGCCTCTGGCTGCGAATAGTGCTGCCTCGACCCCTTCCTCTGCTGCCACGTCTGCTTGCTCCTGAAACATTGCCTCCTCTGCCACTCCTCTGCGTGTTGTCTGACATACTCTTTATTTCAACGATTCTGTGTCCCTGAGTAACAATTCTGTGTCCCTCAGTAACAATTCTGTGTCCCTCAGTAACAATTCTGTGTCTGTCCCTCAGTAACAATTCTGTGTCTGTCCCTCAGTAACAATTGTGTCCCTCAGTAACAATTCTGTGTCCCTCAGTAACAATTCTGTGTCTGTCCCTCAGTAACAATTCTGTGTCTGTCCCTCAGTAACAATTCTGTGTCTGTCCCTCAGTAACAATTCTGTGTCTGTCCCTCAGTAACAATTCTGTGTCTGTCCCTCAGTAACAATTCTGTGTCTGTCCCTCAGTAACAATTCTGTGTCTGTCCCTCAGTAACAATTCTGTGTCTGTCCCTCAGTAACAATTCTGTGTCCCTCAGTAACAATTCTGTGTCCCTCAGTAACAATTCTGTGTCTGTCCCTGAGTAACAATTCTGTGTCTGTCCCTGAGTAACAATTCTGTGTCTGTCCCTGAGTAACAATACTGTGTCCCTCAGTAACAATTCTGTGTCCCTCAGTAACAATTCTGTGTCCCTCAGTAACAATTCTGTGCCCTCAGTAACAATTCTGTGTCTGTCCCTGAGTAACAATTCTGTGTCTGTTACTGAGTAACAATTCTGTGTCTGTCCCTCAGTAACAATTCTGTGTCTGTCCCTCAGTAACAATTCTGTGTCTGTCCCTGAGTAACAATTCTGTGTCTGTCCCTGAGTAACAATTCTGTGTCCCTAAGTAACAATTCTGTGTCCCTCAGTAACAATTCTGTGTCCCTCAGTAACAATTCTGTGTCCCTCAGTAACAATTCTGTGTCTGTCCCTGAGTAACAATTCTGTGTCTGTCCCTGAGTAACAATTCTGTGTCCCTAAGTAACAATTCTGTGTCCCTAAGTAACAATTCTGTGTCCCTCAGTAACAATTCTGTGTCTGTCCCTCAGTAACAATTCTGTGTCTGTCCCTGAGTAACAATTCTGTGTCCCTAAGTAACGATTCTGTGTTCCTAAAGTCTCTGTGGCCCTAACTAAGTCAATTCTGTGTCTGTCCCTGAGTAACAATTCTGTGTCTGTCCCTGAGTAACAATTCTGTGTCCCTAAGTAATGATTCTGTGTCCCTAAGGTCTCTGTGGCCCTAACTAAGTCAATTCTGTGTCTGTCCCTGAGTAACAATTCTGTGTCTGTCCCTGAGTAACAATTCTGTGTCTGTCCCTGAGTAACAATTATGTGTCTGTCCCTAAGTAACGATTCTGTGTCCCTAAAGTGTATGTGGCCCTAACTCTGTGCCTAATACAGAGAGGTCTGTCTCTCTTGAATGACCGGAGGCAAATGGAGAACTCTAAGATGGCCGCTATTTATAGCTCCACCATTACACAGTGCTGGCTGGCTGGCTGCTGATTGGCTAATGCGATCACATGTCATGAATGAATGCATTATGGGTCAGCGCGCCTTGTCTGCGCGCCTTCCCAGAGATCCCCGCTCCGTCGCCACACCTGTCGCCGCCATTGCTGGAAAAATTCGATTCGCGCACCCGAAGTCTGCTAATTTTCGGATTCGGCGCGAATCGAATTTTTCCTAATCTTCGAAACGAATTCCACTTCGCCAAGTTCGATTCGCTCATCTCTAATCGTGACGACCATCACTTGAAGTTTATCGTGTGATCACCTTTATTGCATTTTCTTTGTGTACTCACTTATCATACCTATATAGTACTCACTTCTCACATTACTGAGTGGGGCTTGGGCCACATATGTTCACATCTATTCTGTTTTATCATCACATGGTCACCTTATTGCACTATGAGATGTGTGCCATTCATATTGTGTCTATTATTATATGTTTTTTATTATGCTGTTATGTTTGTAGCGCTGCACTAACCTATCACATGATATTGATCTTTTGACTGTTGGGTACCAGTTTGAGTGCTAGCCGCTTAGTATTTGAGGGACTCCATTGAGCGCAGGAGGATTATATATACAGTGTTGAATCTACATTTATTAACAGGAGACACAAAAGGTATTCAAACTTCACACCAGCAGACAGTCCCATCAGGAGGGAGGGCCGCTGAAGACCCCCCCCCCCCCCACCAACCAATACACACAAACACATACATCCCATAATAGTTTGCTCCCAAGCCAGACAACCAATAAACAATGAGATGCAACCACATGGCATTAAACAATGAACAACCTCCCACCCCCCCTAGACATGTCTACACAATATCAGGACATCTCACCCTGCACCCCTAACAGGCACAGGATGACTTACACATAAGAGGGATATGGGGAGCTGAGACAGGGGTCTCCCCACCTCTCCAAAGTAAGCTGGGTTCCATGGGCCCCCCACCCAAAGTGACTCCCATCACATATCTCCCCTTTTGGCAGGGGACCCCAAACAGGTTGACTCTGAAGTTAGTCTGTACTTCCAGTCCTCCAATGCCGGCACCCACACAGTACCCCAAACAAATTGTCCCAAACATAGCAATACTCACCCAGCCAACCTCTGCCTCTCTCGCAGAACATACCCACCGCTGGGGAGAAGTACGGACTGGTCCTTCTCCCTGAAGTCCTCTCAGCCACTGGAGAGAAGACAGGGTGGCTGGGCCGACTCCATCATGCTGTGGGGGATCTGGGACGACTGCCCAGCATCCCTGGGGTATACAGGTGGTGACTGTATTGTCATCCACTTTGACTTGATGGACATCCCCCAGTGTTCGCAAAGTAAGGCTGACATCCTCCTGTCCCAGTGCCAGACCCTTTTCTGGGGTTGTGTCAGTGGAGACCGAAGTCCCATCCACGGACATCAGCTCATGCAGTTGTGAGGTGCCGATTGCATCCTCTTCCTGTAGCTCCTGCGGTGCTGATTGTTGTGGGCAGAGGTCAACCACGCCATGTCCTGATGACAGCTCTTCTGCTGGAGGCACACCGTATGGTTCCTCCTCAGCAGGAAAGTCAATCAAATCCCCAGTCTCTGGAACTGGTATCTGGGAATAGGCATTTGCCATCTCCTGTCCATGGAACCCAGAAGATGTTACCAGTGCTGGGCAGAGGCTAGCAGAGCTCTGCCCTTTAGTCAGCACTTCAGATTTGGGGACGGCAATCTCTGGAATTTCCACTGCTGACTCTTGGGCATGCTGCTGAACATGTTTTAGCAGTTGCCTGTATTCCCTTTCCAGATCCTGTTCTTTCATCAGTAGGTATTCCAGTTCTGGTTCAAGCTCTGAGACTCCTGTGAGACCGAACAAAGCCTCTCTGTCTTCTTGCAGGTCCTCCAGGGTAGGTTCTCCTTCATTGTCAAACACAAAATGATTTGTAAGGCTCTCCAACAGCAATCCAGGACCACCAAAGTCCTATCCCTCTGGAGAGCATTCTGTTGTCACTCCTAAATATTTCTGCTTTTCATGCCATTACAGAGACTGATATCGGTTGTCCAGCTTTATCTCCTGCTGGACCAGCCTGTCCAACTCAGTCACCCATTGCTCCTGGGGTCGCTCTCCCAGGAATGGCATCTGTAACTTCCGATGGTCCCTGGCCCGTTCCCCTGAGGTTGTGTAGCACTTGCCTTTGTATATATCCACTCTAAAGCACCACCTGAATCCGCTGCCTGAGCTCCAGGTACTCATCCGCAGACACAGTCCTGGGGTATTCTGCAAGAACGATCCTCAGCAACCCCGGGAACTCTGATGCCAGGTCCACATCTCCACTGGGGTGACCGACATCTACTTTCCTGATCTTGAATCCCGGTAGTGGTTTGGACGTGTTCACAGCCAGGAAGCACAACCTTGCCACCAATGTAACGGAACCGACCCAGATTGTGCTTGAGGACTTCCGTTAGACTACCACTTCCCCGTCCGAACACCGACCACGGACACCACAGCCAACCATACAAGACTAGACGACACCAGTCCTGAAGTAAACCAGGAGGTAGACTAGTTGATTTGAACAAATATACACTCGGGACAATCCCCCCCCCTCCTTGTATAATGACACAGGGCGGGGCAATCTACATTTAGTAACAAGAGACACCAGCATATTGATCTGTCTATAGCAGGGACAGGAGCCGGGACCAGGAATAGGAGATCCACCTGACTTACCCGTGTGCTCTGACATGGAGAAGATCCCATGCTGGACCTATGGTGGCCGTGTGTTCAGGATGGAGACCGACAATCACAGGATCGTCTGGAAGCCGATCTAAAATGGCTGAGAGGAAGAAAGTGTTCCCGGGACAGGAAGTGACTCCAGACAGGAAGTGACACAGACAGTAAGTGACTCCAGACAGATTTATACAGAGGCTGCAGCATGGAGAGCAGACACTAGATGGTGCTGGTCCAAAAAAAGCTGAATAGCATAAAACAGGGAAAAAAAACTGAAAAACAAAAGATAATGGCGGCTCGTAAACTTCTTTTGTCAATGTATGCACAGTTATCACATCACAGTGGATTAGATCTCCCTCCATTTTGTTGTAGCCCACCTGTCCCTCCTCCGGCAGCCATTTTCCCTTAGTCTAAAACAATGTACTCGCAGTTATCATATTACAGTGCAGTGGATTAGATCTTCGTCCTCCATTTTGTTGTAGCCCGCCCTGCCCTCCTCCGGCGGCCATTTTCCCTTAGTCTGATATGAATGCTGGCACATTTTGTCCCCTGATACTAGACATTAGCCGGGTGATTGTATACACACAGCGGGCAGATCTCAATCAATGTCACCCACTAGTCTATACTGTCACGGGGTTGGCCAGCCAATCATGTGGCTCCTATTCTGTCCTTCCAATGACCATTCCTAGTACATAGGACTCATCTTCCATACTACATTCATGATACAACAAGATGGAAACTCCCAATATACAGAGAAAATCTCCCATAAAATACATAGAAATCACATCTGCCCTAAAGGGCCATAAACATAAGAAGATTGCCCCCGACGCCCCCAGATTCATCTACAATACTAGCCAAGGTGTCATTGGTCCCCCTAATACACGGATAGTACCCCAATCCTGCATTCATACATGTGACAATACACCATGGATTCCTCCCGCTCTATATTATGTCTCCATACAAATCAGTCGCCATCCAATCCATCCATCTCACAAAAGCTCCAATACCCAGCAAATGTTTCCGTCTCCTCCTAGTAATAACCATGTGATCTCCATGAGAATAAAGCGCCCATTTGTGTCCTTATCCCCTCCCCCTACGCAGGATGTACACCCCTTCATGGCCACGCCTCTTTATGTAACTGACAATTGTGCGGTCGTGCAACGCTGCACCCAAACTAAATATCCGTCCTTTCTTCACACAAATAGAGCTTTCTGTCGGTGGGATGTCATCACCTGTGCGCTTTTTATTTTTCACGCCATAAACAAAAAAAGACCAAAATTTTTAAGAAAAACGATATTTTGTACTTTCGGCTATAAAATATATAAAGTAACCTCAACGTTAGTTATAAATTTCACCAAAATGTCTCCCGCTCCATGTTTATGGGAAAAGGACCCCAATAAGTGGGTATTGATTGCTTTGTGTGACCGTTATATCGTCTGCAGACTATGGGGAGATCATGGGGTGTACACAGCTTGTACTTCTCACTGCACAGCACATTTCTGGGGGGCTAAGATACCAGGACACCCCCAATACCAGGACACCCCCAATACCACGACACCCCCAATACCACGACACCCCCAAATACCAGGACACCCCCAATACCAGGACACCCCCAATACCACGACACCCCCAAATACCAGGACAGGACACCCCCAAATACCAGGACACCCCCAATACCAGGACACCCCCAAATACCAGGACAGGACACCCCCAAATAACAGGACACCCCCAATACCAGCACAGGACACCCCCAAATACCAGGACACCCCCAAATACCAGCACAGGACACCCCCAAATACCAGAACGGGACACCCCCAAATACCAGGATGGGACAAACACCCCCAAATACCAGGACAGGAGAACCCCCCCAAATACCAGGAAAGGACAAACACCCCCAAATACCAGAACAGGTCAAACACTCCCAAATACCAGAGCAGAATAAACACCCTGAAATACCAGGATAGGACAAACACCCCCAAATACCAGGACAGGAGAACCCCCCCAAATACCAGGAAAGGACAAACACCCCCAAATACCAGAACAGGACAAACACCCCCAAATACCAGAGCAGTATAAACACCCCAAAATACCAGGATAGGACAAACACCCCCAAATACCAGGACAGGACAAACACCCCCAAATACCAGGACAGGACAAACACCCCCAAATACCAGGACAGTACAAACACCCCCAAATACCAGGACAGGACAAACACCCCCAAATACCAGGACAGTACAAACACCCCCAAATACCAGGACAGGACAAACACCCCCAAATACCAGGACAGTACAAACACCCCCAAATACCAGGATAGTACTAACACCCCCAACTACCAGGACAGCACAAACACCCCAAATACCAGCATAGTACAAATACCCCCAAATAACAGGACAGTACAAACACCCCCAAATACCAGGACAGCACAAAACCCCCTAATACCAGGACAGGACAAACACCCCAAATACCAGCATAGTACAAATACCCCCAAATACCAGGACAGGACAAACACCCCCAAATACCAGGAAAGGACAAACACCCCCAAATACCTGCATAGTACAAATACCCCCAAATACCAGGACAGGACAATCCCCCCAAATACCAGGACAGTACAAACACCCTCAAATACCAGGACAGCACAAACACCCCCAAATACCAGGACAGCACAAACACCCCCAAATACCAGGACAGGAGAAACACCCCCAAATACCAGCATAGTACAAATACCCCCAAATACCAGGACAGGACAAACACCCTCAAATAGTAGGACAGCACAAACACCCCCAAATACCAGAACAGCACAAACACCCCCTAATACCAGGACAGGACAAATACCCCCAAATACCAGGACAGGACAAATACCCCCGAATACCAGGACAGCACAAACACCCCCAAATACCAGGACAGCACAAACACCCCCAAATACCAGGACAGGACAAATACCCCCAAATACCAGCACAGGACAAATACCAGGATAGGACAAACACCCCAAATACCAGGACAGGACAAACACCCCTAAATACCAGGACAGGACAAACACCCCCAAATACCAGCATAGTACAAACACCCCCAAATACCAGGACAGGACAAACACCCCCAAATACCAGGACAGGACAAACACCCCCAAATACCAGGACAGGACAAACACCCCCAAATACCAGGACAGGACAGTACACACCCCCTGTGACGGGGGGGGGGGGGGGGCAGGACAGAACACACAGAGCAGATGATAAACACACAAAGCTTTATTGAAAGAATGACAATCACTCAATTGGGGTCAGCAGGTAGCGTCTCAGTGCCCAGTGTAGGGGAAGAGCAGGGAGAGGGCCCAAAACAATTGTAATCCGGCCCCAGGGGGCAAAGTCAGAGTCTCTGGCAGTTTGTAATCCAAACAGGGAAGAGAAAGGGGGGAGAGTTCATGGACGGTCCATAGGAGAATAAAACGGGTGCAGACACTCACGGGTCCAGCAGGGATGTCCTGGCTCACAGCAGACGACAGCAGGGGGCGACCCTCCTCAGCACACAGCAACAGCGGGTAATCCGGGCCCCAGAGTATTAGGCAGAGTATCGTGGGGCCCAAAGCAGGTAGTCCTAGCACACAGCAGCAGTGGATAATCCGGGCCCCAGAGTATTAGGCAGAGTATCGTGGGGCCCAAAGCAGGTAGTCCTAGCACACAGCAGCAGTGGGTAATCCAGCCCCAGAGTATTAGGCAGAGTATCGTGGGGCCCCCAACAAGTAGTCTTAGCACACGGCAGCAGTGGATAATCTGGGTCCCAGAGTATTAGACAGAGTATCTTGGGGTCCACAGCAGAGCAGTCCTAGCACACAGCAACAGCAGGTAATCCGGGCCCCAGAGTATTAGGCAGAGTATTGTGGGGCCACAGCAGAGCAGTCCTAGCACACAGCAACAGCAGGTAATCCGGGCCCCAGAGAATTAGGCAGAGTATTGTGGGGCCACAGCAGAGCAGTCCTAGCACACAGCAACAGCAGGTAATCCGGGCCCCAGAGTATTAGGCAGAGTATCGTGGGGCCCCCAACAGGTAGTCTTAGCACACGGCAGCAGCGGATAATCCAGGGCCCAGAGTATTAGACAGAGTATCATGGGGCCACAGCAGAGCAGTCCAGCACACAGCGACAGCAGGTAATCCAGGCCCCAGAGTATTAGGCAGAGTATTGTGGGGCCCACAGCAAAGCAGTCCTTGGAGTATGGCAGCGTGCCCAGCGGGTAATAATACTGTAAATCCCGGGTAATACTGCAGAGTGTCAGCTGGTAATAATCCTCCCGATCCCGGTATTACTGCAGAGTGTCAGCTGGTAATAATCCTGCCGATCCCGGGGTCTTTGCAGAGTGGCTGTGGGGGTCTTGCCTCACCGCAGGCCTCCCAGCAGCTGTGTAGTGAACAGAACGACCTGGGACGCTCCTCACCGGCCTTCTTAACACCAGTGTAGGACGCTCCCAGTCATCCTGGCAACCGTGGGGCAGCGTGCCGCATTGCCCGGCAACGAGGCACACCCCCATGACATGGGCCACGCTCACGAGAGCACGGCCTTTTTCAGTCGGTGAAAAACCGCTCCACATCTGCCACCCCCCTCTGTCATTCCCTCCACTGATCTCCACTAAGTGTCCTCCACCCCCCTCTGTCATTCCCTCCACTGGCCTCCATTCAGTGTCCTCCACCCCCCCCCTGTGTCATTCCCTCCACTGACCTCCACTCAGTGTCCTCCACCCCCCTCTGTCATTCCCTCCACTGGCTCCCGATTGCCCAATGCATTAAATTCAAACTCCTAACATTGACATACAATGCCATTCATAACTCCGCCCCAAACTACCTCACCAACCTGACACACAAATACCACCCAACCCGTACTCTTCGCTCCTCACAAGACCTCCTACTTTCTAGCTCCCTGGTCTCCACCTCCCACGCCCGACTGCAGGACTTCTCCAGGACTTCCCCTATCCTCTGGAACTCCCTACCCCAATCCATCAGACTGTCACCTACCCTCCTCACCTTTAGGCGCACCCTGAAAACCCATCTCACAGGGAAGCCTACCCCACCCTCACCTAACAGCCGATCTCCTCTTCTCCTCCTACCACTCCATCCCCCACAGCCACTTCCTCCTGTACCACTATGCCCTCCCTCCTAGATTGTAAGCTTCAAGGATCAGGGCCCTCGCACCCCTCGTGTTTTTTTTTGTTACTGTATTGTCTCATGTACTGTCCCCACTATAATGTACAGCGCTGAGCAAACCTTCTGCCTCTATATAAATCCTGTAATATAATAATAATAATTCCCATCAGTCCCCGCCCCCGAGGAGCGTACAATCTAAGGGCCCTAACTCACATTCATACATACACATACTAGGGACAACTTAGGAGACAATTCACCTCCCAGCATGTCCTTGTAGTGTAGCATTAAACCGGAGTACACGGATGAAACCTACGTAAGCACAGGGAGAACATGCAAACTCCAGGCAGGTGGTGCCATGGTTGGGATTTGAACCAACAACCCGAGTACTGCCAGGTGGAAGTGCTAACCACTCAGCCACTGTGCTGCCCCGTGCTGTATATATCTCAGCATCTACTTCTCAGTGTTGGTTTCCTCCTCATTGCCGGCCATTAAATGGGCCTCAGAATGGCTCCGGTATTCCCTCCTAGGAAGGACATTCAGGCCGATCTCCCACCATGTTCCTCTGATGTGTCCGAGACAGAATAACAGGAGAGACACCAGGTATGTATGGGAGAGGGGTGAGATGCTGGGAGGGATATTTATGGGGGAGGGATGAGAAGCTGGGAGGGATGTGAATGGGGGGAGAGGGGAGAAGATGGGATTAATGTATATGGGGAGGGGTGAGAAGTTGAGGAGGTAACCCTGATGAAGTCACGACGCACGTGACGCTACGCGTCGGTTTGTCTACTTCCTGGTGACGTATGTCCGGACACAGTGGCCATATTGGATTCCCCCAGGTGCATGCATATCTACCCACAGGCTGGGAAAAACGCTTTTTTATGGAAAGGAGCATGTGAGTGGAAAACTTTGTAATTTTTAACTTTGCCTATTAAATTTACTACACTATGGAAGGCTTTCTTGTCTTTTTATGAGTTGCATAAGAGAGGAGGAGGAATAAGGAGTCTGCCAGAGGAATACACCACTGAGGTGGTAACTGCTTTGAGGCCCTGTGTGGGCCGAGGAAGGGAGGTGAGCAGGCATTGCTGCCATTTGAAGGAGAGTACTTGCACTTAGAAGTGGAGATCACGTGTGTGTTCCAGCTTAAAGCACAGTCACATGCATGGAATATTTTTTTCACCTTTGATATTGTCTTGTTCACCTATGGCATATATCATTTATGTATAATTTAGACACCATTGTATGTGGCCAATATTCTGTTTTCACGTATATATATATTCTGTTCATTATATTTGATTTATGCACTATATATTTAGTTTCCTAATGTGTGTTATTTAGCTATTTTGGTTGACACTATTTTTTCTTTTCACTAGAGGGAGTCAACACACATTTATTATATATAGTGGTCACTTTGATTTATAATTACACTATATGGAGATACATGATTGTATTCATGTGATACAAGCGCTTCACTAATTTTTAATTTTATTTTGCACTTATTGGTATCAGCTAAGTGACAGCAGCTGTATTTTGTCAATTATTCCCATGAGCGCAGGAGGATCCCTTATTATATAGAAGTTGAGGAGGGATGTGTATGGGGGAGGGGTGAAAAGCTGGGGAGGGGTGAGAAGCTAGGAGGGATATGTATGGGGGAGGGGTGAGAAGCTGGGAGGGATGTGTATGGGGGAGGGGTGAGAAGCTGGGAGGGATGTGTATGGGGGAGGGGTGAGAAGTTGGGAAGGGATGCAAATGGTGGAGGGGTGAGAAGTTGGGGAGGGCTTTTGGGTGCGGGGCCCATGGAACCCAGCTCACTTTGGAGATGTGGGGAGATCCCTGTCTCAGAACCCATATCCCTCTTATGTGTAAGTCACCCTGTGCCTGTTAGGGGTGCAGGGTGAGATGTCCTGATATTGTGTAGACATGAATAGGTGGGGTGGGGGGTTGTTCATTGTTTAATGCCATGTGGTTGCATCCCATTGTTCTATTGTGTGTCTGGCTTGGGAGCAAACTATTATGGGATGTATGTGTTTGTGTGTATTGGTTGGTGGGGGGTGTCTCCAGCAGCCCTCCCTCCTGATGGGACTGTCTGCTGGTGTGAAGTTTGAATACCTGTGTGTCTCTTGTTACTAAATGTAGATTGCCTCGCCCTGTGTCATTATGTAGGGAGGGGGGATTGTCCCCTGAGTGTATATGTCAGGGCTCCCAGGTATGACCAGAGGTGTGTGACTGAAGCAGGGAAACGCAGACCTCAGATATGTTATAAACAATATAATTTATTAACACTAACAGTACAAACATAAACGCAGTGCAATACTAAAACATAATACAGTGCAAACAAACCAAACCACCCACAGATAACAGTATATACAAGCAAGCGTCGTCAGGCAGGCCGGGTCAATATCAATTGGGCAGGTAGGTACAGGGGGAGCAAGCGGAGAATGGTCGGGGTCACAGGCCAGGTTCAGCAGGTAGCAAGCAGCATAGTACAGAGGGTCAGACAGAGGAATGGTCAGGGTCACAAGCCAGGGATCAGAACAGGTAGCAAGCAGCGTAGTACAGAGGGATGGTCAGGGTCACAAGCCAGGATCAGAGCAGGAGAAGTCAGCAAAGGAACAGAAACAGGATGCAGGACAGATACAGGGCCCAGGACAAACACAACACCAAGGCAGAGTCTGCAAGTCTGGCCATCCCTTAAATACACCAGTATCATCAGTTCCAGGTGTTAGCTGGCTGAAAGCTTGAGTCTCTGATTGCTGGGAGCACCCGCTGGCCAGCCCTGGTACTGCAGATCAAAAGGCAGGTGAGTCCCACCATTGCTGGCCAGTCCATTCCTAACAGTACCCCCCCCTCAAGGAGCGGCCTCAGGACGCTCCAAACAGTCCTAGCTGGGCAAAATGTTCCACCGCCCGGGTCTGGCAACTGGCGGGATATCAAAGACTGGCACACCGGGCAGGACTCCGGGCAGCGGCACACCGGGCTGGACTCCGGGCAGAGGCACATCGAGCAGAGGCACATCGAGCAGAGGCACACCGGGCAGAGGCACATCGGGCAGAGGCACATCGGGCAGAGGCACATCGGGCAGGACTCCGGGCAGAGGCACACCGGGCAGAGGCACATCGGGCAGGACTCCAGGCAGAGGCACATCGGGCAGGACTCCGGGCAGAGGCACATCGGGCAGGATTCCGGGCAGAGGTACATCGGGCAGGACTCCGGGCAGAGGCACATCGGATTACCAGGCGAAGCGGCAGGCAGCGGGCCACCGGGCGGAGCGGCAGGCACCTGGCCCCCGGGCGGGGCGGCAGGCACCGGGCCCCCGGGCGGGGCGACAGGCACCGGGCCCCCGGGCGGAGCAGCAGGCACCGGGCCCCCGGGCGGAGCAGCAGGCACCGGGCCCCCGGGCGGGGCAGCAGGCACCGGGCCCCCGGGCGGGGCAGCAGGCACCGGGCCCCCGGGCGGGGCAGCAGGCACCGGGCCCCCGGGCGGAGCAGCAGGCACCGGGCCCCCGGGCGGGGCAGCAGGCACCGGGCCCCCGGGCGGGGCAGCAGGCACCGGGCCCCCAGTCGGGGCGACAGGCACCGGACCCCCAGGCGGGGCGACAGGCATCGGGCCCCCAGGCGGGGCGACAGGCAACGGGCCCCCAGGCGGGGCGACAGGCAACGGGCCCCCAGGCGGGGCGACAGGCAACGGGCCCCCAGGCGGGGCGACAGGCATCGGGCCCCCAGGCGGAGCGGCGGGCGCCGGACCCCCAGGCGGAGCGACAGGTCTCGGGCACTCAGGCGGAGCGGCGGGCGCCGGACCCCCAGATGGAGCGATAGGTCTCGGGCCCTCAGGCGGAGCGGCGGGCGCCGGACCCCCAGCTGGAGCGACAGGTCTCGGGCCCTCAGGCGGAGCGGCGGGCGCCGGACCCCCAGGCGGAGCAACAGGTCTCGGGCCCCCAGGCGGAGCGGCGGGCGCCGGACCCCCAGGTGGAGCGACAGGTCTCGGGCCCTCAGGCGGAGCGGCGGGCGCCGGACCCCCAGATGGAGCGATAGGTCTCGGGCCCTCAGGCGGAGCGGCGGGCGCCGGACCCCCAGCTGGAGCGACAGGTCTCGGGCCCTCAGGCGGAGCGGCGGGCGCCGGACCCCCAGGTGGAGCGACAGGTCTCGGGCCCTCAGGCGGAGCGGCGGGCGCCGGACCCCCAGGAGGAGCGACAGGTCTCGGGCCCTCAGGCGGAGCGGCGGGCGCCGGACCCCCAGGTGGAGCGACAGGTCTCGGGCCCTCAGGCGGAGCGGCGGGCGCCGGACCCCCAGGTGGAGCGACAGGTCTCGGGCCCTCAAGCGGAGCGGCGGGCGCCGGACCCCCAGATGGAGCGACAGGTCTCGGGCCCTCAAGCGGAGTGGCAGGTGCCGGACCCCCAGGCGGACCGACAGGTCTCGGGCCCTTAGGCGGAACGACAGGTCTCGGGCCCCCAGGCGGGGCGGCGGGCACCGAGTCACCAGGCACAACAGTGGGCTCCGAGTCAACTGGGATGACCGCTGGCACTGGGTCAGACATTGGATCGTCTGGCTGGACAGCGGGCATCGGGTCACCAGGCATCAGGTCATTTGGCTCGACAGCGGGCACCGCGTCATCTGGCAAGGCAGTGGGCTCCGAGTCAACTGGTATGACCACGGGCACTGGGTCAGACATTGGATCGTCTGACTGGACAGCGGGCACTGGGTCACCAGGCATCAGGTCATTTGGCTCGACAGCGGGCACCGCGTCATCTGGCAATGCAGTGGGCTCCGAGTCAACAGGCACGACAGTGAGCACCGGGGCATCAGGTACCGGATTGTCTGGCTCGACAGCGGGCATCGGGTCACCAGGTATGACAGCGGGCACTGGGTCACCAGGCATCAGGTCATTTGGCTTGTCAGCGGGCACCGCGTCATCTGGCAAGGCAGTGGGCTCCGAGTCAACTGGTATGACCGCGGGCACTGGGTCAGACATTGGATCGTCTGACTGGACAGCGGGCACTGGGTCACCAGGCATCAGGTCATTTGGCTCGACAGCGGGCACCGCGTCATCTGGCAAGGCAGTGGGCTCCGAGTCAACAGGCACGACAGTGAGCACCGGGGCATCAGGTACCGGATTGTCTGGCTCGACAGCGGGCATCGAGTCACCAGGTATGACAGCGGGCACTGGGTCGCCAGGCATCAGGTCATCTGGCAAGGCAGTGGGCACCGCGTCACCAGGCATTGGATCGTCTGGCTCGACAGCGGGCATCGGGTCACCAGGTATGACAGCGGGCACTGGGTCACCAGGCATCAGGTCATTTGGCTTGCCAGCGGGCACCGCGTCATCTGGCAAGGCAGTGGGCACCGGGTCACCAGGCATGACAGCGGGCTCTGAGTCAATTGGCACGACAGCGGGCACTGGATCAGGTACCGGATCATCTGGATCAACAGCGGGCATCGAGTCAACTGGCCTAATAGGATCGTCGGGCTGGATCAGTTCATCCTGCCGAGTAGAGGCATCAGGCCGAGTAGAGGCTTCAGGCCGAGTAGAGGCATCAGGCCGAGTAGAGGCATCAGGCCGAGTAGAGGCTTCAGGCCGAGTAGAGGCTTCAGGCCGAGTACAGGCATCAGGCCGAGTACAGGCTTCAGGCCGAGGAGAGGCTTCAGGCCGAGGAGAGGCTTCAGGCCGAGGAGAGGCTTCAGGCCGAGTACAGGCATCAGGCCGAGTAGAGGCTTCAGGCCGAGGAGAGGCTTCAGGCTGAGGAGAGGCTTCAGGACGCGTAGAGGCTTCAGGCCGAGTACAGGCATCAGGCCGAGTACAGGCATCAGGCCGCGGAGAGGCTTCAGGCCGAGGAGAGGCTTCAGGCCGAGTAGAGGCTTCAGGCCGAGTACAGGCATCAGGCCGAGTACAGGCTTCAGGCCGAGGAGAGGCTTCAGGCCGAGGAGAGGCTTCAGGACGCGTAGAGGCTTCAGGCCGAGTAGAGGCTTCAGGCTGCGTACAGGCATCAGTCTGAACCACGGAAGGCAGGCTCACCGGTTTGGATACTGGCAGGATGGTATTGGTTGGAAAGAATTTTCGCTTTTTTCTGGTTTAACTACTGGAGCACTGCAAGTAAACGCAGGTCTGCAAACGAATGGAGCAGCTGGAGACAGAGAAGAACTGGAGGATGGAACAGGAGAGGGAGCAGTTGCTACAGAGGGCTCTTTTACAGGGTTAAAGGCAGGATAGGTGCAGCGAGTGGGAACAGGGTACTGACATGCGGTAGATAGCCAAGTATACTGGGCTGTAACTGGAGGAGCTGGTGGGAATACAGGAGTAGAGTTAGAAGCAGGACTGGGTTTTTGTAAGCTGACTGAGGCTGGGTGCAACAAGTCTGTCCATGTCTGCAGTATGGGTTGAACAAAGCTGAGCTTACACAAAGCCTGTCTGGTCAATGACTGCACTGCGTTTATACAATCTCTCAGTGTCTGTGGTGAACATGTGGAATAACGCTCCAGAAAGTAACCCACATCATCCTCTAATAACCACACCAGGGACTCTACCTGGTCTGCACTAAATGGTGGCAAAAATTCATCCCTGCATTCGGGGGAACCAGATGAAACCAACTCAACACAAACCTCAATCAAAGGCTGCACCTCAGAGAACACTGTGCCCTGATCTACTAGAACATGAGCGATCGTATACATTCTAGCAGTTCATCCCGGGGATACTCCTTCAGAGTTTGATAAGCATACTCTCTGTCATCAAGCACTAGCAGATATAAATACACAACCTCATCTAGATCCATCCTTCCCATCAACAAGCCAAGATGGCTTCCCTGTGCAGCCACTTCTGGTCAGGATTGGCCTTGGTGTAATGTCAGGGCTCCCAGGTATGACCAGAGGTGTGTGACTGACGCAGGGAAACGCAGACCTCAGATATGTTATAAACAATATAATTTATTAACACTAACAATACAAACATAAATGCAGTGCAATACTAAAACATAATACAGTGCAACCAAACCCAACCAACCACCCACAGATAACAGTATATACAAGCAAGCGTCGTCAGGCAGGCCGGGTCAATATCAATTGGGCAGGTAGGTACAGGGGGAGCAAGCGGAGAATAGTCGGGGTCACAGGCCAGGTTCAGCAGGTAGCAAGCAGCGTAGTACAGAGGGTCAGACAGAGGGGTGGTCAGGGTCACAAGCCAGGATCAGAGCAGGAGAAGTCAGCAAAGGAACAGAAACAGGATGCAGGACAGATACAGGGCCCAGGACAAACACAACACCAAGGCAGAGTCTGCAAGTCTGGCCATCCCTTAAATACCCCAGCATCATCAGTTCCAGGTGTTAGCTGGCTGAAAGGTTGAGTCTCTGATTGCTGGGAGCACCCGCTGGCCAGCCCTGGTACTGCAGATCAAAAGGCAGGTGAGTCCCACCATTGCTGGCCAGTCCATTCCTAACAGTATATATCTTGTATCTGTGTTCAAATAATGTAGTCTACCTCCTGGTTTACTTCAGGACTGGTGTCTAGTCTTGTATGGGCGGCTGTGGTGTCTGTGGTTGGTGTTCGGAGGGGGAAGCAGTATTCTAATGGAAGTACTCAAGCACAGTCTGGGGTCAGTTCCGTTACAGCTGTGTATGGGGTAGGGGCAAGAAGCTAGGAGGGATATGTATGGGGGAGGGGTGAAAATCTGGGGAGAGATGTGTATGGGGGAGGGGTGAGAAGTTGGGAATGGATGCAAATGGTGGAGGGGTGAGAAGTTGGGGAGGGCTTTTGGGTGCGGGGTCCATGGAACCCAGCTCACTTTGGAGAGGTGGGGAGACCCCTGTCTCAGCACCCATATCCCTCTTATGTGTAAGTCATCCTGTGCCTGTTAGGGGTGCAGGGTGAGATGTCCTGATATTGTGTAGACATGAATAGGTGGGGTGGGGGGTTGTTCATTGTTTAATGCCATGTGGTTGCATCCCATTGTTCTATTGTGTGTCTGGTTTGGGAGCAAACTATTATGGGATGTATGTGTTTGTGTGTATTGGTTGGTGGGGGGTGTCTCCAGCAGCCCTCCCTCCTGATGGGACTGTCTGCTGGTGTGAAGTTTGAATACCTGTGTGTCTCTTGTTACTAAATGTAGATTGCCCCGTCCTGTGTCATTATGCAGGGAGGGGGGATTGTCCCCTGAGTGTATATATCTTGTATCTGTGTTCAAATAATGTAGTCTACCTCCTGGTTTACTTCAGGACTGGTGTCTAGTCTTGTATGGTCGGCTGTGGTGTCTGTGGTCGGTGTTCGGAGGGGGAAGCAGTATTCTAATGGAAGTACTCAAGCACAGTCTGGGGTCAGTTTCGTTACAGCTGTGTATGGGGGAGGGGCAAGAAGCTAAGGAAGATATGTATGGAGGATGGGTGAGAAGCTGGGGAGAGATGTGTATGGGGGAGGGGTGTGAAGCTCAGAAGGGATGTGTATGGGGGAGATGGTGAGAAGCTGGGAAGGGATATATTTGGGGAAGTGGTGAAAAGCTGGGAGAGGATATGTATGAGGGAGGTTTGAGAAGGTTGGGGGGATGTGTATAGGGGAGAAGTGAGAAGCTTAGGAGGGATGTGTATGGGGAAGGAGTGAGAAGCTTGGGAGGGATGTGTATGAGTGAGAAGCTTGGGAGGGATGTGTATGGGGGAGGGGTGAGAAGCTTGGGAGGGATGTGTATGGGGGAGGGGTGAGAAGCTGAGGAGGGATGTGTATGGGGGAGGGGTATGTGTGGTGGAGGGATGACAAGTCGGGGACGAGTATATACGGGGGAGTGGTGAGAAGCCAGGGACGGGTATGTGTGGGGGGAGGAGTTAGAAGCCAGGGATGGATATGTGTGGCGGAGGGGTTAGAAGCCAGGGATGGATATGTGTGGCGGAGTGGTGAGAAGCCAGGGACGGGTATGTGTGGGGGAGGGGTGAGAAGCCAGGGACGGGTACGTATGGGGGAGGGGTGAGAAGTCGGAGATGGGTATGTATGGGGGAGGGGTGTGAAGCCGTGGACGGGTATGTATGGGGGAGGGGTATGTATGGGGGAGGGGTGTGAAGCCGGGGATGGGTATGTATGGGGGAGGGGTGTGAAGCCGTGGACGGGTATGTATGGGGGAGGGGTGTGAAGCCGTGGACGGGTATGTATGGGGGAGGGGTGTGAAGCCGTGGACGGGTATGTATGGGGGAGGGGTGTGAATCCGGGGATGGGTATTTATTGGAGAGGGGTGTGAAGCCGTGGACGGGTATGTATGGGGGAGGGGTGAGAAGCCGGGGACGGGTATGTATGGGGGAGGGGTGAGAAGCCGGGGATGGGTATGTATGGGGGAGGGGTGAGAATCCGGGTATGTATGGGGGAGGGGTGAGAAGCCGGGGACGGCTATGTATGGGGGAGGGGTGAGAAGCCGGGGACGGCTATGTATGGGGCAGGGGTGAGAAGCCGGGGACGGATATGCACGGGGGAGGGGTGAGAAGCCTGGGACGAGTATGCACGGGGGAGGGGTGAGAAGCCGGGGACGGATATGTATGGGGAGGGGTGAGAAGCCGGGGATGGGTATGTATGGGGGAGGGGTGAGAAGCCGGGGACGGGTATGTATGGGGGAGGGGTGAGAAGCCAGGGACGGGTATGTATGGGGGAGGGGTGAGAAGTCAAGGACGGGTATGTATGGGGGAGGGGTGAGAAGCCAAGGACGGGTATGTAGATGATGGAAGACGTTTCTGGAATGAAGACGTTTCCAGCAGTGAGAAGATGATGGAAGACGTTTCTGGAATGAAGACGTTTCCAGCAGTGAGAAGATGATGGAAGACGTTTCCGGAATGAAGACGTTTCTAGCAGTGAGTAGATGATGGAAGACGTTTCCGGAATGAAGACATTTCTAGCAGTGAGAAGATGATGGAAGACGTTTCCGGAATGAAGACGTTTCTAGCAGTGAGAAGATGATGGAAGACGTTTCCGGAATGAAGACGTTTCTAGCAGTGAATGAGGTTTCATTCAGGAAAGTCCATTCATTCCAAAACAAAGGTTTTCTATGAGAAGGACATTGGTCATGTCATCCGAGGTACAGATGACAATTGTCACATGAATGTTTGTACGGACGGTCATTGGAAAACCTACTAGTGTATGGCCAGATGGACTGTTGGTGTGAATGAGCCCTAAAGGTGACCATACACGATACAATCTGATTGTATAATCTCCTTTACATCCGCCATCAACTCTATAGTACCATTCCACACAGACTGATGGGGTGTCTGGGGGTCCTCCTATTACATCGTTTGGGGAAAGTAAAAAGAAATAGTTTTTGTTCCAGAACCCCCCAATATGTACCTTGTCACCCCCTCCTATGTTCCCTGTATTGCCCCTCCCCCCATAGTGACACCAAATTGTTCTCATTGGTTTTCCTCTCCTTTTCCAGTAATGATCCAACATTGTCCTCCATAGTTCCTCCCCTCCATTATGATGACCCCCCTATTGTCCTCCATAGTTCCTCCCCTTCATTATGATGACCCCACATTGTCCTCCATAGTTCCTCCCCTTCATTATGATGACCCCTTATTGTCCTCCATAGTTCCTCCTCTCCATTATGATGACCCCCCTATTGTCCTCCATAGTTCCTCCCCTTCATTATGATGACCCCATATTGTCCTCCATAGTTCCTCCTCTCCATTATGATGACCCTACATTGTCCTCCATAGTTCCTCCCCTCCATTATGATGACCCCCCTATTGTCCTCCATAGTTCCTCCTCTCCATTATGATGACCCCACATTGTCCTCCATAGTTCCTCTCTCCTTTTCTTTTAGTGACACCACCTTGCCCTCCATGGTTCCCCTCTCTCACTTCAATAGCTGCTGTGACCCCAGTAGTCTCTCTCTATGGCTCCTCCCATCGTCATCTCTACAGACATTTCTTCTTCAGCTTCTTGACTGTCTCTGACTGCAGCTCCATGTAAGAGGGGGAAGGGTGTCCTTAGTGCAGGAAAGGAGGGGAGGGTTATCTCAATGGAGAGGGTGTCTTTAGTGCAGTAAAGGATGGGTAAGAGGTGATCTCAGTGTAGAGGGTGTTTTTAGTGTGGGGGGGGGGTCTTCTGTGGGGGGGGGGGAGAGGGGTTGTCTTTAGTGGAGGAGATGGATGGTTTTTAGGGGGGGAAATAACACCAGATCTAAATCTTCCTGAGATAGTCTACTACCGAAAAGACATTTACAAGTGAAGGCTTCACATCTGTGATGGCATAGTCTACCACTGTAAGGACATTGATGAGTGATGGGTTCACATCTGTGATGGCATAGTCTACCACTGTAAGGACATTGATGAGTGAAGGGTTCACATCTGTGATGGCATAGTCTACCACTGTAAGGACATTGATGAGTGATGGGTTCACATCTGTGATGGCATAGTCTACCACTGTAAGGACATTGATGAGTGATGGGTTCACATCTGTGATGGCATAGTCTACCACTGTAAGGACATTGATGAGTGATGGGTTCTTATCTGTGATGGCATAGTCTACCACTGTAAGGACATTGATGAGTGATGGGTTCTTATCTGTGATGGCATAGTCTACCACTGTAAGGACATTGATGAGTGATGGGTTCACATCTGTGATGGCATAGTCTACCACTGTAAGGACATTGATGAGTGATGGGTTCTTATCTGTGATGGCATAGTCTACCACTGTAAGGACATTGACGAGTGAAGGCCTCGTATCTGTGATGGCATAGTCTACCACTGTAAGGACATTGATGAGTGATGGGTTCACATCTGTGATGGCATAGTCTACCACTGTAAGGACATTGATGAGTGATGGGTTCTTATCTGTGATGGCATAGTCTACCACTGTAAGGACATTGATGAGTGAAGGGTTCGTATCTGTGATGGCATAGTCTACCACTGTAAGTACATTGATGAGTGAAGGCCTCATATCTGTGATGGCATAGTCTACCTCTGTAAGGACATTGACGAGTGATGGGTTCATATCTGTGATGACATAGTCTACCACTGTAAGGACATTGACGAGTGAAGGCCTTGTATCTGTGATGACATAGTCTACCACTGTAAGGACATTGACGAGTGAAGGCCTCGTATCTGTGATGACGTAGTCTACCACTGTAAGGACATTGACGAGTGAAGGGTTCACATCTGTGATGGCATAGTCTACCACTGTAAGGACATTGATGAGTGAAGGGATCATATCTGTGATGGCATAGTCTACCTCTGTAAGGACATTGATGAGTGAAGGGTTCACATCTGTGATGGCATAGTCTGCCACTGTGAGGACATTGATGAGTGAAGGCCTCATATCTGTGATGGCATAGTCTACCACTGTAAGGACATTGATGAGTGAAGGCCTCGTATCTGTGATGGCATAGTCTACCACTGTAAGGACATTGAGTGAAGGGTTCATATCTGTGATGGCATAGTCTACCACTGTAAGGACATTGATGAGTGAAGGCCTCGTATCTGTGATGGCATAGTCTACCACTGTAAGGACATTGACGAGTGAAGGGTTCATATCTGTGATGGCATAGTCTACCACTGTAAGGACATTGACGAGTGAAGGCCTCATATCTGTGATGGCATAGTCTACCACTGTAAGGACATTGATGAGTGATGGGTTCATATCTGTGATGACATAGTCTACCTCTGTAAGGACATTGATGAGTGAAGGGTTCATATCTGTGATGGCATAGTCTACCACTGTAAGGACATTGACGAGTGATGGGTTCATATCTGTGATGGCATAGTCTACCACTGTAAGGACATTGATGAGTGAAGGCCTCGTATCTGTGATGGCATAGTCTACCACTGTAAGGACATTGATGAGTGAAGGCCTCGTATCTGTGATGGCATAGTCTACCACTGTAAGGACATTGATGAGTGAAGGGTTCATATCTGTGATTATAACACAACATAGGACTCTGTTTATACTGTGGCCTCAAGGGTGATATACCTCGCTCTTGCCCCACACATCCGGTAAAATCCAGGACGTAGGTGATGGTGGAGAGGTCAGCTTAAAGTGGAGTCCACTCTCCCTGTCAAAAACTAAGTCAGCAGCTACAAAAACTGTAACTGCTAAGTTCTAAAAATCAGCCACTTACCTGTCCCTCGGTCCCGCGGTGTGTCCCCCTCAGCCTGTTTCACCAGTTGTCCTGTATTCCAGGAGGCCGGCATCTTCAGTGTGGGCACCCGGCTGTGATAGCTTGCGGCTTCACAGACGCGTACCCACTGTGCATTCACTAGTAGTGCTTCGCTTCATGAATGGTCCTGTAGTCTTCTGGGACCTGTCACGTGTCCCAAAAGACTACAGGGAGGGAGGACACCTTCCGTTTCCGATCACCCAGGCGATAAGACCGGAAGTGGGAGCGGGTACCTGTCAAATTCGGGTACCGCTCCTCCCCCCGCCCCCAAAGGTGCCAATCCTTAATGGGGAGCGGGGGAGCAGTCCTTAAAGCAGAACTTCCCCTTTTGGGTGGAGCTCCGCTTTAAGTCTTCTTCTGCTCCTCAAGAAGATGATAATTTATTGATCCCGGTCTTATTCACCTTGGGACCGAGTCTTATTGATAAGGCCGGTGATAATGTCAGGCCAGGAGCAGATAGCGGGGCAATCAGTTCAGATGTGCTGACTGCAGAATGTTCAGGAACAAGAGCACATACCTTGAGCAGGTCTATAAACAGAGCAGGCTGGCTGGTCCTTGTGGTGCACTGCTGCTGATGTGATGAAACAACAAGAGACTGATGTGTATCAGGTGTTGGGGTATATGGACGGATGGTGTGCCAGGTGAATGGCAGGCTCTGACCTGGTTTTGTCTGCCAGCTCTGTGTTGATACGTTGGATTATGGTGTTTGGTGTGTCCTTCCTCAGAAGTCGGGAGGACAGGATTACTTTGGAATGGGGACATTTTTGCTGTGCAATGTCTGCTAGTTGTGACAGTTTGTGGCCGATGACTTCCTGTTGTCCCTGGATGATGTTCGGGTCGGTGTGTATGATGATATGTTTGGTGTTGGTGAAATATGGATTATTAATGACTCCTACTAATTATTCAATTGTTGAACGGTGAATGTTGGAGACTCTTCTTCCTGGGAAGAGCCGTTTGGTGTTTAGATATTTCCCATTGGAGTCTATTATTAGGACAATTTCAGGAGTATGTTGTCTGTTCTTGTGGTTTGGTGATTGTCTGTCTGTGGTCTCAGGATTATCGGACTTGTCTTGGCTGTCGCTGGTCTTTGTCTCGGTCATTGTTGGACATTGATTAGTCTCACCGGTCTGTTGTTCCTTGAGGGGCACTTTGTCTTCCTGACTGTGGAGCTGCATTTGTGTTTTCAGGGTCATTGTCTCTTCCATCAATTGAGTATTTTCTTGTTGGAATAGTTACATTGTAGGTGGAATTTCTTGTAGGACAGACCTGTGTCTATCCTACAAGACCCTGGGAGTGCCACTGGGAGAACACAATCGCTCCACGGGATGGATTGCCCCATCAATACTTACTATGTGGATAGGGGAATCAAGTCATTTTCCATGGTTGCAGGAAAGAAAATCCCAGCATGTATGGGCTGCCTTACATTTATGTCACCTGTCTATAAAGTCATTCCATGTATTGTACAATGTCTCTCCCTATATGAGGTAAGCAGTCTATGAGGAGTTGGGGGCATTGCTATTTGGGACATGAGGTGGGCATGTCTTTGGACAATGTCTCAGTTGGCATCTTTCCTCACAATTTCTATCTGAAGTTTGTAGATCCTTCTAGATGTTGGTGAGGGGGGCGCACTGGACACCTTAGCTACCATTGTGCTATATGGTGGGTGTCCAGTGCGCTCCTGTACCTTTAAGGAGGAGTGGGCTCCCTCAGGTTCACCTGCCCTCGGTCTATCCATCCAATACATGTGCCTCTACTATGGGGGCTCTCAAAAGTTGTAGAGTTAGGAAGTGCAGAATATCGGGGTGCAGCAAAGAGGCTGTGCAGCTTCTACATGTATTTGTAAATGTGTGCTAACTGAACCCCTGTGTGTAACACATACTGTTAGACAGGACAATGCGGTTTGTTTGCAGGCTGGTTGGTACGTTGAGCTGGGAATTGTTCTCTTTTATTGTCTGACATGCGTCGCCCTTCCATGTGTTCCTGTGAAGGCCAGTTATAGACTGGGGCAGTGGCCAGTTGTTGTACCTTCTAGATGTTGGCCTGATCTTTAATTTAGGGGAAGACCTCTAATTTTCCTGGGTGCCTTGTGCCCTGATGGTGCCATTGTGGTATATGTTCAGGGAGAGTACCGCACATTCATCTTCCTCATCCCTGACCTTGGTCTGCCGGCCCTTGCTGACACCGTCCTTTGTAATATTCCTGTAGTATTTGCAGAAAGCTGTAGGCCCCGCCTCCATGTTCTCAGGATGGAATAGGAAATACATTTACTTCTCTCATCATCATTACCGGAGAAGTCAGCAAACAGAGTCTCTGGTCTTTGTCCAAGTTTTGCTTTTTTTCACGGCTCCATTGCTTTTTGTAACTTGGAACCAGGGGCGGACTGGCCATTCCAGCACTCGGGCACTGCCTGGGGTCAGTAGGGGGCCCCATGAAATGCTCCTGGTACCTTTTTTATAGGCTTTTTTGAGTGTGGGCAAGGACACGGGCCCCATGATCTCCTGTTTCCCGGGGGCCCCATGAGTTGTCAGTCCGCCCCTGCTTGGAACTAATTCAGGCATTTGTTGAAGCAGAAACAAATCCCAAATCTTTCTCTGTTTGCAGTCATTAGCCAACCAACCAGTTTTATAACTAAGAGATAAAATCTCTTCATCTCTCGGTGAGAAAACGACACTCTTTGTATGCAGAGCTCTGCTGATTGTCTGTCTGTGGAAACGGGAAACCAATCATTCCCATCCAGGACTCTCGGGGTTCTCTATGGGAGAAACAAATACAGAGAGAGGTCGGCTGAGAGAGAACTCCACTTCTTTCACTGTTTATGAGACAAAACAGTTCATAGTTCTTTTCTAGAGATGCGTTCTTCTAGCACTCACCTGCACCTCTCCGGAAATAAAGCAGCCAGCCATCCCCAGTGTCACCCATGTGTGGGAACCAGAGTCGGCCTCTACCTACACCCTCCAGAAGCCCACAGACTCTCTCCGATCCCATGGCTGAGCTCACTTGGTCCCCATTTTCTGTCACCTGTCACATGAGTCCCTAAAAAATGCCGCCCAAGGCAAGCGCCTTGTTTGCGGTAAATACGCCCCTGTCCCTAACGTATGAAGTGTTTATATGCTTTACTATATATATATACAGAGCACCATACCAGACACAGTGCAGTCATGAGGAGAATGAGGTCACCATGTTGTTGTATCATTGAAATAAGGACGGTACAAACACCCCCTGTGATGGGGGGCAGGCAGGACAAGCACCCCCAAATACCAGGACAGGACAGTACACCCCCCCTGTGATGGGGGGTAGGCAGGACAGGACAAGCACCCCCAAATACCAGGACAGGACAGTACACACCCCCTGTGAAGGGGGGGTAGGCAGGACAGGACAGACACCCCCAAATACCAGGACAGGACAGTACACACTCCCTGTGATGGGGGGGTAGGCAGGACAGGACAAACACCCCCAAATACCAGGACAGTACACACCCCCTGTGATGGGGGGCAGGCAGGACAGGACAAACACCCCCAAATACCAGGACAGGACAGTACACACCCCCTGTGACGGAGGGTGGACAGGACAAACACCCCCAAATACCAGAACGGGACAGTACACACCCCCTGTGACGGGGGGGGGGTAGGCAGGACAGGACAAACACCCCCAAATACCAAAACAGTACACACCCCCTGTGATGGGGGGTAATCAGGACAGGACAAGCACCCCCAAATACCAGGACAGGACAGTACACACCCCCTGTGACGGGGGTGGACAGGACAAACACCCCCAAAAACCTGGACAGGGCAAACACCCCCAAATACCAGGACAAGACAGTACACAACCCCTGTGACGGGGGTAGGCAGGACAGGACAAGCACCCCCAAATACCAGGACAGGACAAGCACCCCCAAATACCAGGACAGGGCAAGCACCCCCAAATACCAGGACAGTACACACCCCCTGTGATGGAGGGTAGGCAGGACAGGACAAACACCCCCAAATACCTGGACAGGACAAACACCCCCAAATACCAGGACAGTACACACCCCCTGTGATGGGGGGTAAGCAGGACAGGACAAGCACCCCCAAATACCAGGACAGGACAGTACACACCCCCTGTGACGGGGGTGGACAGGACAAACACCCCCAAATACCTGGACAGGACAAACACCCCCAAATACCAGGACAGGACAGTACACACCCCCTGTGACGGGGGTAGGCAGGACAGGACAAACACCCCCAAATACCA
Source organism: Staurois parvus (assembly GCF_062004578.1). Taxonomy (NCBI): domain Eukaryota; kingdom Metazoa; phylum Chordata; class Amphibia; order Anura; family Ranidae; genus Staurois; species Staurois parvus. The sequence continues at coordinate 1,024,284 of NW_028317868.1, read as the reverse complement.
GGACAGGACAAACACCCCCAAATACCAGGACAGGACAAACACCCCCAAATACCAGGACAGGACAGTACACACCCCCTGTGACGGGGGTAGGCAGGACAGGACAAACACCCCCAAATACCAGGACAGGACAAACACCCCCAAATACCAGGACAGGACAAACACTCCCAAATACCAGGACAGGACAGTACACACCCCCTGTGATGGGGGTAGGCAGGACAGAACAAACACCCCCAAATACCAGGACAGGACAGTACACACTCTCTGTGACAGGGGGTAGGCAGGACAGCACAAACACCCCCAAATACCAGGACAGAACAAACACCCCCAAATAGCAGGACGGTGCAAACACCCCCAAATAGCAGGACGGTGCAAACACCCCCAAATAGCAGGACGGTGCAAACACCCCCAAATAGCAGGACGGGGCAAACACCCCCAAATAGCAGAACGGGGCAAACACCCCCCCTGTGACGGGGGTAGGCAGGACAGAACACACAGAGCAGATGATAAACACACAAAAATTTATTGAAATAAATTATTGAAAGATGACAATCACTCAATTGGGGTCAGCAGGTAGCGTCTCAGTGCCCAGTGTAGGGGAAGAGCAGGGAGAGGGCCCAAAACAATTGTAATCCGGCCCCAGGGGGCAAAGTCAGAGTCTCTGGCAGTTTGTAATCCAAACAGGGAAGAGAAAGGGGGGAGAGTTCATGGACAGTCCATAGGAGAATAAAACGGGTGCAGACACTCACGGGTCCAGCAGGGATGTCCTGGCTCACAGCAGATGATAGCAGGGGGACGACCCTCCTCAGCACACAGCAACAGCGGATAATCCGGACCCCAGAGTATTCGACAGAGTATAGGGGGGCCCACAACAGGCAGTCCTAGCACACAGCAACAGTGGGTAATCCGGACCCCAGAGTATTAGGCAGAGTATCGTGGGGCCCCCAACAGGTAGTCTTAGCACACAGCAACAGTGGGTAATCCGGGCCCCAGAGTATTAGACAGAGTATCATGGGGCCACAGCAGAGCAGTCCCAGCACACAGCAACAGCAGGTAATCCGGGCCCCAGAGTATTAGGCAGAGTATTGTGGGGCCCACAGCAAAGCAGTCCTTGGAGTATGGCAGCGTGCCCAGCGGGTAATAATACTGTAAATCCCAGTATTACTGCAGAGTGTCAGCTGGTAATAATCCTCCCGATCCCGGGGTCTTTGCAGAGTGACTGTGGGGGTCTTGCCTCACCGCGGACCTCCCAGCAGCTGTGTAGTGAACCGAACGACCTGGGACGCTCCTCACCGGCCTTCTTAAGACCAGTGTAGGACGCTCCCAGTCATCCTGGCAACCGTGGGGTGGCGTGCCGCATTGCCCGGCAATGAGACACACCCCCATGACATGGGCCACGCTCACGAGAGCACGGCCTTTTTCAGTCGGTGAGTGCAGGCATGGGACACTCCTGTGCCAGCGCTGTACTTGCCGGGGCCATGCTGACTGCCACGGCCCGGAACATCCCTGCGGGGGTCCGCCCCTTCTCCTGCTGGATGACTGGAGAGGTGTGAACCTCACCTCAGGGAACTATCTCTCCCCCTCCAGCTGCTCTGGATAGAGACAGAGAGGTGACAGGAGTCACACCTCTCATCCTGGATGGCCTGGCTTCAAAGGGCCATGACATGATGAGAGGGGGGAGAGGTGGGTGGAGCTGAGAGGAGGGAGAGGTGGGTGGAGCTGAGAGGGGGGAGAGCGCACAGCCTGGCACACCATGACACTTGAGTTTGGTGTTGGGTCTGGTATGTTGGTTGGAGGAGGAAGCTTGACACTGGAGATCTCGTCACGAATTGTGTCCATCTTCTTGAAGTGACTGGCAATCTCCTGTGCAGTAAGTAAGTTGGTGGGCGGAGGCAGTGGGGGGCGGAGTAAGGAATTAAGGGTAGAGAAGAGTGACGAGGATTGGATGAGAGGGTCTTGATGAGAGTTGTAGTAGGTTTGCTTAGCAGCATGGAGGTTGGAGTTGTATTTGAGGAGAACATGGAGCGGGAGACATTTTGGTGAAATTTATAACTAACTTTGAGGTTACTTTATATATTTTATAGCCGAAAGTATAAAATATTGTTTTTCTTCAAAATTTTTGGTCTTTTTTTGTTTATGGCGTGAAAAATAAAAAGCGCGCAGGTGATGACATCCCACCGACAGAAAGCTCTATTTGTGTGAAGAAAGGACGGATATTTAGTTTGGGTGCAGCGTTGCACGATTGCACAATTGTCAGTTACATAAAGAGGCGTGGCCATGAAGGGGTGTACATCCTGCGTAGGGGGAGGGGATAAGGACACAAATGGGCGCTTTATTCTCATGGAGATCACATGGTTATTACTAGGAGGAGACGGAAACATTTGCTGGGTATTGGAGCTTTTGTGAGATGGATGGATTGGATGGCGACTGATTTGTATGGAGACATAATATAGAGCGGGAGGAATCCATGGTGTATTGTCACATGTATGAATGCAGGATTGGGGTACTATCCGTGTATTAGGGGGACCAATGACACCTTGGCTAGTATTGTAGATGAATCTGGGGGCGTCGGGGGCAATCTTCTTATGTTTATGGCCCTTTAGGGCAGATGTGATTTCTATGTATTTTATGGGAGATTTTCTCTGTATATTGGGAGTTTCCATCTTGTTGTATCATGAATGTAGTATGGAAGATGAGTCCTATGTACTAGGAATGGTCATTGGAAGGACAGAACAGGAGCCACATGATTGGCTGGCCAACCCCGTGACAGTATAGACTAGTGGGTGACATTGATTGAGATCTGCCCGCTGTGTGTATACAATCACCCGGCTAATGTCTAATATCAGGGGACAAAATGTGCCAGCATTCATATCAGACTAAGGGAAAATGGCCACCGGAGGAGGGACAGGCGGCCTACAACAAAATGGAGGACAAAGATCCAATCCACTGCACTGTAATGTGTATAACTGTGAGGACATTGAATTAGACTAAGGGAAAATGGCCGCCAGAGGAGAGAAAGGAAGGCTACAACAAAATGGAGGACAAAGATCTAATCCACTGTAATGAGATAACTTGATAGCTTTCCCTGTTTTATGCTATTCAGTTTTTTTGGACCAGCACCATCTAGTATCTGCTCTCCATACTGCACTCTCTGTATAAATCTGTCTGTCACTTCCTGTCTGGTGTCACTTCCTTTCCTGGCAACACTTTCTTCCTCTCAGCCATTTTAGATTGGCTTCTAGAAGGTCCTGTGATTGTCGGTCTCCATCCTGAACACACGGCCACCATAGGGCCAGCATGGGATCTTCTCCATGTCAGAGCACACGGGTAAGTCAGGTGGATCTCCTATTCCTGGTCCCGGCTCCTGTCCCTGCTATAGACGGACCAATCATCTGTGACCGAACCTTCCTCCTCGTCGTCATCGATGATCTGGGTGTATTATTATTATTTATTCCAGGTACTTATATAGCGCCGTCAGTTTACATCTATATTGTACATTCCTGGATCCTGTCCCCTCACAATTCCTCTGGTCACCCTCCCCCTCCATCCTACGCTCCTTCACCCACATCTTCAATCTCTCCCTCTCTACTGGCGCATTCCCCTCCCCCCTAAAGCATGTGCATATCACCCCCATACTCAAAAAACCCTCCCTGGACCCCACCGACCTGAACAACCTCAGACCCATCTCACTGCTGCCATTTACTTCCAAGCTCCTTGAGCGCTTAGTCTAGGGTCGCCTAACACCCACCTCAACGACAACAACCTCCTCGATTCCCCTACAGTCCGGCTTCTGTCCCCTACACTCCACCGAACCCGCCCTACACTCCACCGAACCCGCCCTACACTCCACCGAAATTGCCTTACTCAAATCACCAACGACCTGCTAACCACTAAAGCTAATGGCCACCACTCAGTCCTCCTACTCCTCGACCTTTCTGCGGCCTTCGACACAGTCAACCACCCTCTTCTCCTTAATAAACTGCACTCCGTTGGCATCAGAGACTCCGCTCTCTCCTGGTTCTCCTATCTATCCCAGCGCTCCTTCAGCGTTACCTATAACACTACCACCTCCCCCTCTCTGTTGGGGTCCCTCAAGGCTCTGTCCTCGGGCCCCATCTACACCTCCTCCCTTGGCAAACTGATACACTCCCACGGCTTCAACTATCACCTCTATGCCCATGGTACACAAATCTACCTCTCCACCCCTCACCCCTTCAGTCTCTGCCCGTATCACCCACCTACTGAACGACATATCAAACTGGATGTTGCTCCATTTCCTCAAATTGAACCTTTCCAAAACCGAGCTCCTGATTTTCTCCCCAGCCCGTGCCCCCCCCCATACTCTCCATCACATCCAACAACGCCACCATCAGTCCCACCCCACAAGCCAAAGTCCTGGGTGTCACCCTGGACTCAAACCTGTCCTTCCAACCCCATGTCCAATCGTTGGCAAACTCATGCAGGCTCCACCTCCGCAGCATCTCCAAAATACGTTCATTCCTGATCCCAGACACTACTAAACTACTCGTTCACTCCCTTATTATCTCACGTCTGGACTACTGCAACTCCCTCCTCACCGGCCTCCCTCATCACAGACTATCCCCGCTTCAGTCTATCCTGAACTCAGCGACCAGACTCATCCACCTCACCAACCGCTCTGCTTCTGCCACCCCCCTCTGTCATTCCCTCCACTGACCTCCATTCAGTGTCCTCCACCCCCCTCTGTCATTCCCTCCACTGGCCTCCACTCAGTGTCCTCCACCCCCCTCTGTCATTCCCTCCACTGACCTCCATTCAGTGTCCTCCACCCCCCTCTGTCATTCCCTCCACTGTCCTCCATTCAGTGTCCTCCACCCCCCTCTGTCATTCCCTCCACTGGGCTCCACTCAGTGTCCTCCACCCCCCTCTGTCATTCCCTCCACTGGCTCCACCCCCCTCTGTCATTCCCTCCACTGGCTCCCGATTGCCCAACGCATTAAATTCAAACTCCTAACATTGACATACAAAGCCATTCATAACTCCGCCCCAAACTACCTCACCGACCTGATACCCAAATACCACCCAACCCGTACTCTTCGCTCCTCACAAGACCTCCTACTTTCTAGCTCCCTGGTCTCCACCTCCCACGCCCGACTGCAGGACTTCTCCAGGACTTCCCCCATCCTCTGGAACTCACTACCCCAATCCATCAGACTGTCACCTACCCTCCTCACCTTTAGGCGCACCCAGAAAACCCATCTCTTCAGGGAAGCCTACCCCACCCTTACCTAACAGCCGATCTCCTCCACTCCTCCTACCACTCCATCCCCCACAGCCACTTCCTCCTGTACCACTCTCCCCTCCCTCCTAGATTGTAAGCTCCCAGGATCAGGGCCCTCGCACCCCTCGTGTATTGTATTGTTACTGTATTGTCTCATGTTCTGTCCCCACTATAATGTACAGCGCTGAGCAAACCTTCTGCCGCCATATAAATCCTGTATAATAATAATAATAATAATTCCCATCAGTCCCCGCCCCCGAGAAGCGTACAATCTAAGGGCCCTAACTCACATTCATACTGTCAGGGCTCCCAGGTGTGACCAGAGGTGTGTGACTGACGCAGGGAAACGCAGACTTCAGATATGGGATAAACAATATAATTTATTAACACTAACCATACAAACATAAACGCAGTGCAAATACTAAAACATAATACAGTGCAAACAAACCAAACCAACCACCCACAGATGACAGTACATACAATGCGAGCGTCGTCAGGCAGGCCGGGTCAATATCAATAGGGCAGGTAGGTACAGGGGGAGCAAGCGGAGAATGGTCGGGGTCACAGGCCAGGTTCAGCAGGTAGCTAGCAGCGTAGTACAGAGGGTCAGGCAGAGGGATGGTCAGGGTCACAAGCCAGGGATCAGAACAGGTAGCAAGCAGCGTGGTACAGAGGGTCAGGCAGAGGGATGGTCAGGAGCGAGCCGGGATCAGAGCAGAAGAAGTCAGCAGCGGTTCAGATCAGGCAGGGTCAGCAAAGGAACAGAAACAGGATGCAGGACAGATACAGGGCCCAGGACAAACACAACACCAAGGCAGAGTCTGCAAGTCTGGCCATCCCTTAAATACACCAGTATCATCAGTTCCAGGTGTTTGGCTGGCTGCAAAGTTGAGTCTCTGATTGCTGGGAGCACCCGCTGGCCAGCCCTGGTACTGCAGATCAAAAGGCAGGTGAGTCCCACCATTGCTGGCCAGTCCATTCCTAACAGTACCCCCCCCCTCAAGGAGCGGCCTCAGGACGCTCCAAACAGTCCTAGCTGGGCAAAATGTTCCACCTCCCGGGTCTGGTAACTGGCGGGATATCAAAGACTGGCACACCGGGCAGGACTCCGGGCAGCGGCACACCGGGCTGGACTCCGGGCAGAGGCACATCGGGCTGGACTCCGGGCAGAGGCACATCGGGCTGGACTCCGGGCAGAGGCACATCGGGCAGGACTCCGGGCAGAGGCACATCGGGCTGGACTCCGGGCAGAGGCACATCGGGCTGGACTCCGGGCAGAGGCACATCGGGCTGGACTCCGGGCAGAGGCACATCGGGCTGGACTCCGGGCAGAGGCACATCGGGCTGGACTCCGGGCAGAGGCACATCGGGCAGGACTCCGGGCAGAGGCACATCGGATTACCAGGCAAAGCAGCAGGCAGCGGGCCACCAGGCGGAGCAGCAGGCACCGGGCCCCCGGGTGGAGCAGCAGGCACCGGGCCCCCGGGCGGGGCAACGGGCAGCGGGCCCCCGGGCGGCGGGCGCCGGGCCCCCGGCCCCCGGGCGGGGTGACAGGCATGGGGCCCCCAGGCGGGGCGGCGGGCGCCGGACCCCCAGATGGAGCGACAGGTCTCGGGCACTTAGGCGGAGCGGCGGGCGCCGGACCCCCAGATGGAGCGACAGGTCTCGGGCACTTAGGCGGACCGGCGGGCGCCGGACCCCCAGGTGGAGCGACAGGTCTCGGGCCCCCAGGCGGAGCGACAGGTCTCAGGCCCCCAGGCGGGGCGGCAGGCGCCGGACCCCCAGGCGGAGCGGCGGGCGCCGGACCCCCAGGCGGAGCGACAGGTCTCAGGCCCCCAGGCAAAGCGGCGGGCACCGAGTCACCAGGCACGACAGTGGGCTCCGAGTCAACTGGCATGACCGCTGGCACTGGGTCAGACATTGGATCGTCTGGCTGGACAGCGGGCATCGGGTCACCAGGCATCAAGTCATTTGGCTCGACAGCGAGCACCGCGTCATCTGGCAAGGCAGTGGGCTCCGAGTCAACAGGCACGACAGTGGGCACCGGGTCATCAGGTACCGGATTGTCTGGCTCGACAGCGGGCATCGGGTCACCAGGTTTGACAGCGGGCACTGGGTCACCAGGCATCAGGTCATTTGGCTCGACAGCGGGCACCGCGTCATCTGGCAAGGCAGTGGGCTCCGAGTCAACAGGCACGACAGTGGGCATCGGGTCATCAGGTACCGGATTGTCTGGCTTGACAGCGGGCACCGGGTCACCAGGCATTGGATCGTCTGGCTCGACAGCGGGCATCGGGTCACCAGGTATGACAGCGGGCCCTGGGTCACCAGGCATCAGGTCATTTGGCTCGCCAGCGGGCACCGCGTCATCTGGTAAGGCAGTGGGCACCGAGTCACCAGGTACGACAGCGGGCTCTGAGTCAATTGGCACGATAGCGGGCACCGGATCAGGTACCGGATCATCTGGATCAACAGCGGGCATCGAGTCAACTGGCCTAATAGGATCGTCAGGCTGGATCAGTTCATCATTCTGGGTAGAGGCATCAGGCTGAATGCCGGCGTCCGGCTGAGTAGAGGCTTCAGGCCGAGTAGAGGCTTCAGGCCGAGTAGAGGCTTCAGGCCGCGTAGAGGATTCAGGCTGAACCACGGAAGGCAGGCTCACCGGTTTGGATACTGGCAGGATGGTATTGGTTGGAAAGAATTTTCGCTTTTTTCTGGTTTTAACTACTGGAGCACTGCAAGTAAACGCAGGTCTGCAAACGAATGGAGCAGCTGGAGACAGAGAAGAACTGGAGGATGGAACAGGAGAGGGAGCAGTTGCTACAGAGGACTTTTTTACAGGGTTAAAGGCAGGATAGGTGCAGCGAGTGGGAACAGGGGACTGACATGCGGTAGATAGCCAAGTATACTGGGCTGTAACTGGAGGAGCTGGTGGGAATACAGGAGTAGAGTTAGAAGCAGGACTGGGTCTTTGTAAGCTGACTGAGGCTGGGTGCAACAAGTCTGTCCATGTCTGCAGTATGGGTTGAACAAAGCTGAGCTTACACAAAGCCTGTCTGACCAAAGACTGCACTGCGTTTATACAATCTCTTAGTACCTGTGGTGAACATGTGGAATAACGCTCCAGAAAGTAACCCACATCATCCTCTAATAACCACACCAGGGACTCTACCTGGTCTGCACTAAATGGTGGCAAAAATTCATCCCTGCATTCGGGGGTACCAGATGAAACCAACTCAGCACAAACCTGAATCAATGGCTGCACCTCAGAGAATTCTGTGCCCTGATCTACTAGAACATGAGCGAGCCGTATACATTCTAGCAGTTGATCCCGGGGATACTCCCTCAGAGTCTGATAAGCATACTCCCTGTCATCAAACACTAGCAGATATAAATACACAACCTCATCCAGATCCATCCTTCCCATCAACAAGCCGAGATGGCTTCCCTGTGCAGCCACTTCTGGTCAGGATGGGCCTTGGTGTAATGTCAGGGCTCCCAGGTGTGACCAGAGGTGTGTGACTGACGCAGGGAAACGCAGACTTCAGATATGTGATAAACAATATAATTTATTAACACTAACAATACAAACATAAACGCAGTGCAATACTAAAACATAACACAGTGCAAACGAACCAAACCAACCACCCACAGATAACAGTACATACAATGCAAGCGTCGTCAGGCAGGCCGGGTCAATATCAATAGGGCAGGTAGGTACAGGGGGAGCAAGCGGAGATGGGTCGGGGTCACAGGCCAGGTTCAGCAGGTAGCAAGCAGCGTAGTACAGAGGGTCAGGCAGAGGGATGGTCAGGGTCACAAGCCAGGGATCAGAACAGGAGAAGTCAGCAGCGGTTCAGATCAGGCAGGGTCAGCAAAGGAACAGAAACAGGATGCAGGACAGATACAGGGCCCAGGACAAACACAACACCAAGGCAGAGTCTGCAAGTCTGGCCATCCCTTAAATACACCAGTATCATCAGTTCCAGGTGTTAGCTGGCTGAAAGGTTGAGTCTCTGATTGCTGGGAGCACCCGCTGGCCAGCCCTGGTACTGCAGATCAAAAGGCAGGTGAGTCCCACCATTGCTGGCCAGTCCATTCCTGACACATACATACACATACTAGGGACAACTTAGGAAACAATTCACCTCCCAGCATGTCTTTGTAGAGTAGGAGGAAACAGGAGTACCCGGACGAAACCTATGCAGGCACAGGGAGAACATGCAAACTCCAGGCAGGTGGTGCCATGGTTGGGATTTGAACCAACAACCCGAGTACTGCCAGTTGGAAGTGCTAACCACTCAGCCACTGTGCTGCTCCGTGCTGTATATATCTCAGCATCTACTTCTCAGTGTTGGTTTCCTCCTCATTGCCGGCCATTAAATGGGCCTCAGAATGGCTCTGGTATTCCCTCCTAGGAAGGACATTCAGGCCGATCTCCCACCATGTTCCTCTGATGTGTCTGAGACAGAATAACAGGAGAGACACCAGGTATGTATGGGAGCGGGGTGAGATGCTGGGAGGGATATGTATGGGGGAGGGGTGAGATGCTGGGAGGGATATGTATGGGGGAGGGGTGAGATGCTGGGAGGGATATGTATGGGGGAGGGGTGAGAAGCTGGGAGGGATGTGAATGGGGGGAGAGGGGAGAAGATGGGGATTATTGTATATGGGGAGGGATGAGAAGTTGAGGAGGGATGTGTATGGGGGAGGGGTGAGAAGCTGGGAGGGATGTGTATGGGGGAGGGGTGAGAAGCTGGGAGGGATGTGTATGGGGGAGGGGTGAGAAGCTGGGAGGGATGTGTATGGGGGAGGGGTGAGAAGCTGGGAGGGATGTGTATGGGGGAGGGGTGAGAAGTTGGGAAGGGATGCAAATGGTGGAGGGGTGAGAAGTTGGGGTGGGCTTTTGGGTGCGGGGCCCATGGAACCCAGCTCACTTTGGAGAGGTGGGGAGACCCCTGTCTCAGCACCCATATCCCTCTTATGTGTAAGTCATCCTGTGCCTGTTAGGGGTGCAGGGTGAGATGTCCTGATATTGTGTAGACATGTATAGGTGGGGTGGGGGGTTGTTCATTGTTTAATGCCATGTGGTTGCATCTCATTTTTCTATTGTTTGTCTGGCTTGGGAGCAAACTATTATGGGATGTATGTGTTTGTGTGTATTGGTTGGTGGGGGTGTCTCCAGCAGCCCTCCCTCCTGATGGGACTGTCTGCTGGTGTGAAGTTTGAATACCTGTGTGTCTCTTGTTACTAAATGTAGATTGCCCCACCCAGGGTCATTATGCAGGGAGGGGGGATTGTCCCCTGAGTGTATATATCTTGTATCTGTGTTCAAATAATGTAGTCTACCTCCTAGTTTACTTCAGGACTGGTGTCTAGTCTTGTATGGTCGGCTGTGGTGTCTGTGGTTGGTGTTCGGAGGGGGAAGCAGTATTCTAATGGAAGTACTCAAGCACAGTCTGGGGTCAGTTCCGTTACAGCTGTGTATGGGGTAGGGGCAAGAAGCTAAGGAAGATATGTATGGAGGATGGGTGAGAAGCTGGGGAGAGATGTGTATGGGGGAGGGGGTGAGAAGCTGGGAAGGGATATATATGGGGAAGTGGTGAAAAGTTGGGAGAGGATCTGTATGAGGGAGGTTTGAGAAGGTTGGGGGGATGTGTATAGGGGTGAGAAGCTGGGGAGGGATGTGTATAGGGGAGAAGTTAGAAGCTTGGGAGGGATGTGTATGAGGGAGGAGTGAGATGTTGGGGAGGGATGTGTATGAGGGAGGTTTGAGAAGCTGGGAGGGGATATATATGGGGGAGGTTTGAGAAGCTGGGGGAGATGTGTATAGGGGAGAAGTGAGAAGCTTGGGAGGGATGTGTATGGGGGAGGGGTGAGAAGTTGAGGAGGGATGTGTATGGGGGAGGGGTATGTGTGGTGGAGGGATGACAAGTCGGGGGAGGGGTATGTGTGGGGGAGGAGTTAGAAGCCAGAGACGGATATGTGTGGCGGAGGGGTTAGAAGCCAGGGACGGATATGTGTGGCGGAGGGGTTAGAAGCCAGGGACGGTTATGTGTGGGGGAGGGGTGAGAAGCCAGGGACGGTTATGTGTGGGGGAGGGGTGAGAAGCCAGGGATGGGTACGTATGGGGGAGGGGTGAGAAGCCATGGAAGGGTACGTATGGGGGAGGGGTGAGAAGCCGTGGACGGGTATCTATGGGGGAGGGGTGTGAAGCCGGGGACGGGTATGTATGGGGGAGGGGTGAGAAGCCGGGGACGGGTATGTATGGGGGAGGGGTGAGAAGCCGGGGACAGGTATGTATGGGGGAGGGGTGTGAAGCCGGGGAAGGGTATGTATGGGGGAGGGGTGTGAAGCCATGGACGGGTATGTATGGGGGAGGGGTGAGAAGTCGGGGACAGGTATGTATGGGGGAGGGGTGTGAAGCCGTGGACGGGTATGTATGGGGGAGGGGTGTGAAGCCGTGGACGGGTATGTATGGGGGAGGGGTGTGAAGCCATGGACGGGTATGTATGGGGGAGGGGTGAGAAGTCGGGGACAGGTATGTATGGGGGAGGGGTGTGAAGCCGTGGACGGGTATGTATGGGGGAGGGGTGTGAAGCCGTGGACGGGTATGTATGGGGGAGGGGTGTGAAGCCATGGACGGGTATGTATGGGGGAGGGGTGAGAAGTCGGGGACAGGTATGTATGGGGGAGGGGTGTGAAGCCGTGGACGGGTATGTATGGGGGAGGGGTGTGAAACCGTGGACGGGTATGTATGGGGGAGGGGTGTGAAGCCTGGGACGGGTATGTATGGGGGAGGGGTGAGAAGCCGGGGACAGGTATGTGTGGGTGTTCTGTCTCTCCAATCTAAGCATTGATAGTGTGATCTCTGTAACTTACAGTTGTGATGAGATGGTGATAACTTCATCCTCAGTTGGATACCACAGTCAGTGACTCCATCGATAAGACATCTTGTAGATCTTGTGAAGTTTCTTCCATAAACTGAGAGAATCTTACAACAATGAACATTCGATCGGTCAAAAGATCATAATGTTTCTGCTTCTTGCCATGAGGCTAGAACTGCAATGCATTTCTGGGAAAGGGGGAGGGGCTATCTATACAACATTAAACCAAATAAACTTTAGTTCAAGTCCAATATAAATAATGAAGATTCTTTCCGGGAACATCTGCAAAACAAGAGGGAAGGGAAGAACAAAGGAAAACAATGCAAACATTCAGCATAATACTTGCAGATGTTGGTGTGGAAAGTCCAGGCTGAGACATGGAAATCCATATTCAGAGGAGAAGGCAGCAACATGCACCTTCCTTCTTACCTCCCTGTAATTCAGGTGGATGACTTGTCTTCCTCTTTGGTTCCTTTATAGGCCTGAAGTAAAGGTGTGCAGAACCTTCTTTCATGACTCTAACTTCTACCTTGCGTACCTTTCCATCGTTACTTGGCATAGTCTTTGTAATCAGAGCCATGGGCCAATGGTTACCATGGGAATCTGTCTCCTTCAAAACAACTACGTCTCCCACTTGTAGATTGGGTTTGCTAGTTTGCCATTTATTACGACTTTGAAGGGTAGAAAGGTACTCCATCTTCCAGCGATTCCAGAACACATTAGCAAGATGTTGAACCCGTCGCCATTGATGCTTGTAAATGTTGGGGTAATCAAGTTCCTCTGTGGGAATAGTGGCTACCCCAGTTTTTTGGGTAAGAAGAGTGGCTGGAGTGAGCAACACTGGGAACTCGGGATCTGAGGACACAGGGACCAATGGCCTTGCATTGATTATAGCGGACACTTCTGCAAGAAGAGTGACTAAGATTTCATGAGTAAATTGAGAAGTTTTCTGGTCCAGTAGCATAGAGTCCAGGATCTTTCTTGCAACTCCAATCATGCGTTCCCAAGAGCCTCCCATGTGAGGAATGAGGTGGGTTGAGTTCCCATTTACACTTATTGCCACTCAAGAAGATCTCTATCTTTTCTGCTGCTGTAAAATGAGTCCCACAGTCAGATCTCAGGGACTTTACAGGTCCTCGTACAGAAACAAATCTTCTGAAAGCATTAATGATACAAGAAGAGTCCATTGATTCTATCACATCAATGTGCACTGCACCAATGCTCAAGCAAGTGAACAGCACAGCCCATCGCTTATTGTTAGCAACTCCGCCACGAGTTCTGCGTGTAACAACAGTCCAGGGGCCACATATGTCCATGCCAACATTAGTAAATGGTGCTTCAGTGCTTAATCGGACAGCTGGCAACTCTGCCATTTGTTGTTGTAGGTGCTTCCTGTGACGGGAGTGACTTTGGGTGGGGGCCCATGGAACACAGCTCACGTTGGAGGAGTAGGGAGATCCCTGTCTCAGCTCCCCATATCCCTCTTATGTGTAAGTCACCCTGTGCCTGTTAGGGGTACAGGATGGAATGTCCTGATATTGTGTAGACATGTATAGGTGGGGTGTGGGGGTTGTTCATTGTTTACTACCATGTGGTGTATCCCATTGTTCTATTGTGTGTCTGGCTTGGGAGCAAACTATTATGGGATGTATGTGTTTGTGTGTATTGGTTGGTGGGGGGTGTCTCCAGCAGCCCTCCCTCCTGATGGGACTGTCTGCTGGTGTGAATTTTGAATACCTTTGTGTCTCTTGTTACTAAATGTAGATTGCCCCGCCCTGTGTCATTATGCAGGGAGGGGGGATTGTCCCCTGAGTGTATATATCTTGTATCTGTGTTCAAATAATGTAGTCTACCTCCTGGTTTAGTTCAGGACTGGTGTCTAGTCTTGTATGGTCGGCTGTGGTGTCTGTGGTCGGTTTTCGGAGGGGGAAGCAGTATTCTAATGGAAGTACTCAAGCGCAGTCTGGGGTCAGTTCCGTTACAGCTGTGTATGGGGTAGGGGCAAGAAGCTAAGGAATATATGTATGGAGGATGGGTGAGAAGCTGGGGGGGTGTCTGCTGATGTGTCTCTGGTTTCTAGATGTGGTTTGCCCCGCCCTGTGTCCATATGCAGAGAGGTGGGTTGTTCCCTTGAATGTTTATATCTTGTGTCTGTGTTAAAATAAAGCAGTCTATTTCCTGGTTTTACTTTGAGTGGTAGCTAGGGGCAGTGTTGTGGACGGCTTTGTATGCTGTGGTTCGTATTTAGAATTTTATAGGTTGGGTTAGTGGAAGCCAGTGGAGGGATTGGCACAGAGGGGTGGAGGACACTGAGCAGAGGCCAGTGGAGGGATTGGCAGAGAGAGGTGGAGGCCAGTGGAGAGATTGGCAGAGAGGGGCGGAGGATGCTGAGCTGAGGTCAGTGAGAGGATTGGCAGAGAGGGGCGGAGGTCAGTGAAGGGATTGGCAGAGGGGCGGAGGACGCTGAGTGGAAGTCAGTGAAGGGATTGGCAGAGAGCGGTGGAGGTCAGTGGAGGGACTGGCAGAGAGGGGTGGAGGACACTGAGCGGAGGTCAGTGAAGGGATTGGCAGAGAGGGGTGGAGGGTGTATATGGGAAGGTAGATGATCTGTGGGGTCTGGGTTTATATAGAGGAGGTAGGTGCGTATGGGGAAGGTAGGTGATCTGTGGGATCTGGGTGTATGTTGTAGGTAGGTGATCTGGGTGTATGTTGTAGGTAGGTGATATGTGTGTATGTATGGGAGAGGTAGGTGATCTGTGGGATCTGGGTATATCAAAGACGAATTCTCCTGCGCTCTATGACTCAGACAGGTGGTGAATAGATGGAACCAGGCCCGGAGAAATCGTCCACCAATGCATAAAGGGCTGTGCGGCTCCAAAACAAAGCTGGGGAAGCCTGATCAATACTTCAGAATGAAATGAAAACGAGAAGCGCACCAACCTCGCGCATTACCTCAGTAACCAAAATATATTAATTGTAAACAATATACTCACAAACAGTGAATGAAATCAGGCATGTAAGTCCTCACAGGGACTTGAAGATAGCGTGAGTCCCATCAAGGGAATAGGTGTTCAGTATAGTTGACGCGTTTCAAAGGGGGTCCCTTCTTCATCAGAGCTCTGATGAAGAAGGAACCCCCTTCGAAACGCGTCAGCTCTACTGAACACCTATTCCCTTGATGGGACTCACGCTATCTTCAAGTCCCTGTGAGGACTTACATGCCTGATTTCATTCGCTGTTTGTGAGTATATTTTTTACAATTAATAAATTTTGGTTACTGAGGTAATGCGCAAGGTTGGTGCGCTTCGCGGATCTGGGTATATGTTGTAGGTAGGTGATCTGGGTGTATGTTGTAGGTAGATGATCTGGGTGTATGTATGGGAGAGGTAGGTGATATGTGGGATCTGGGAATATATAGGGGAGGTCGGTGATCTCTGGGATTTGGATGTATAAGGAGAGGTAGGTGATATATGGGATTTGTGTATGTATGGGGTAGGTAGGTGATCTGTGGGATCTGGGTATATATGGGGGATGTAGGTAATCTGTGGGATCTGGGTGTATATGGGGAGGTAGGTTATCTGTGGGATCTGGGTGTATATGGGGGAGTTAGGTGGTCTGTGGGATCTGGGTGTATATGGGGGAGGTAGGTGGTCTGGATGTATATGGGGGAGGTAGTTGATCTGAGGGATCTGGGTTTATATGGGGAGGTAGGTGACCTGTGTGATCTGTCTGTATATGGGGGAGGTAGGGGATCTGAGTGCACATGGGGGATGTAGATGATCTATGGGAACTGGGAGTGTATGGGGGAGGTAAGTGATCAGCGGGATCTTTGTGTATATGGGGGAGGTAGGTGATCTGTGGCATCTGCGTGTATATGGGGCAGGAAGGTGATCTGTGGGATATGTGAGTGCAGGGGAGGTAGGTGATCTGTGGGATCTGGGTGTATATGGGGAAGGTAGGTGATCTTTGGGATATGGGGGAGGTAGGTGATCTGTGGGATCTGGGTGTATATGGGGAAGGTAGGTGATCTTTGGGATATGGGGGAGGTAGGTGATCTGTGGGATCAGGGTATACAGGTGAAACTCGAAAAATGATAATCTGGTGCATTCATTCATTGATTTCAGTGCAGCAACTTAAAAGGTGAAACTATGAGATAGACTCATTCCATGCAAAGCAAGATAGTTCCAGCCGTGATTTGTCATCATTGTGATGATTATGGCTTACAGCTCATGAAAACCTCAAATCCACAATCTCAGAAAATGAGAATATTCCATGCAATCAATAAAACAAGGATTGTACATAGAACAATATCGCACCTCTGAAAAGTAGAAGCTGCATATGTACTCAGTACTTGGTTTGGGCCCCTTTTGCAGCAATTACTGCCTCAATGCGGCGTGGCATGGAAGCTATCAGCCTGTGGCACTGCTGAGGTGTTATGGAAGACCAGGATGCTTCAATAGCGGCCTTCAGCTCTTCTGCATTGTTCGGTCTCTTGTCTCTCATCTTTCTCTTGGAAATGCCCCATAGATTCTCTATGGGGTTCAGGTCAGGCGAGTTTGCTGGCCAATCAAGCACAGTAATCCCACGATCATTGAACCATGTTTTGGTGCTTTTGGCAGTGTGGGCGGTGCCAAGTCCTGCTGGAAAATGAAGTCAGCATCCCCATAAAGCTCATCTGCGGAAGGAAGCATGAAGTGCTCCAAAATCTCCTGGTAGATGGCTGCGTTGACCCTGGACTTCATGAAGCACAGTGGACCAACACCAGCAGATGACATGGCTCCCCAAATCAACACAGACTGTGGAAACTTCACACTGGACTTCAAGCATCTTGTAGTGTGTGCCCCTCCATTCTTCCTCCATACTCGGGGTCCTTGTGCCCCTCCATTCTTCCTCCATACTCGGGGTCCTTGGGCCTCTCCATTCTTCCTCCATACTCGGGGTCCTTGTGCCTCTCCATTCTTCCTCCATACTCGGGGTCCTTGGGCCTCTCCATTCTTCCTCCATACTCGGGGTCCTTGGGCCTCTCCATTCTTCCTCCATACTCGGGGTCCTTGGGCCTCTCCATTCTTCCTCCATACTCTGTGTCCTTGGTTTCAAAATGAGATGCAAAAGTTGCTCTCATCAGAAAAGAGGACTTTGGACCACTGAGCAACAGACCAGGTCTGTTTTTCTTTAGCCCAGGTATGAAGCTTCTGTCATTGTTTGTTGTTCAGGAGTGACTTGACAAGAGGAATACGACATTTGAAGTTCATGTCCAGGATCCGTCTGTGTGTGGTGGCTCTTGATGCACTGACTCTAGCCTCAGTCCACTCCTTGTGAAAGTCCCCAACACTTTTGAATGGCTTTTTCCTGCCAATCCTCTCCAGGCTGTGGTCATCCCTGCTGCTTGTGCACCTTTTTCTTCCACACTTTTCCCTTCCACATAACTTTTTATTAATGTGCTTTGATACAGCACTTTGGGAACATCCAACTTCTTCTGCAATTACCTTTTTGAGGCTTTCCCTCCTTATGGAGGGTGTCAATGATGGTGTCTTTCACATGATTGTGATTCCTACTGAACCAGACTGAGAGACCATTTAAAGGCTCAGGAACCCTTTGCAGGTGTTATGGCTTAATTATCTGATTAGAGTGGGACACTTTGAGCCGAGAATATTCCATCTTTTCACAATATTCTCATTTTCTGAGATTGTGGATTTGGGGTTTTCATGAGCTGTAAGCCATAATCATCACAATGATGACAAATCACGTTTTGAACTATCTTGCTTTGCATGTAATGAGTATATCTCATATATTAGTTTCACCTTTTCAGTTGCTGCACTGAAATAAATGAAATTTTTCACCATATTCTAATTTTTTGAGTTTCAACTGTATACTTCACAATTCTCCCATGTGGACACCTCGTAAGTGGTTCTCCAGTATAGACTCCCAGTTTGGGGAGCTCATTTAGAAGAAGCCGTCAGCTAGAATCAAACTCACTGCTCTATAGTATGGTGAAGACCAAGGAGGCCTAGCAATACCAAATGTTAGACTTTATATTATAGCTGCCCAACTTCAACATCTTACCAGGTGGGACTTAGTAGACACATTAGATCCCATCCATCGGTTTCTACTTCCATCAGATACAGATTTCACATCACTCTCACACTTGTTAATGGGCTTCAGATGGCACCAGTGGGAAAGGCATGATCTCTCATATATTTATTCCAGTCTTTTGACTCTAAGAGAGAGTGGTGGGAGGTGATTGTGACCTCCATACCTCTCATCTCTCTGTCCTCTTCACAGAAACTCAGTCATTTCTTTTGCATAGATCATTCAGGACTCCAGCTCAATTGTTCAGCTAGGACAGGAGGGATTTCCCCTTAATACCCCAATTGTAGTGTTGATGTCGGGGATTTGATACACATGTTTTGGAGATGTCCAAAATTATTCAAAAAGTGGAACGATATGACCAGTATTATAATGTTGGTGTTCAATATTCCTCGGGTGTGCCTCTTGGTCTCTTTACTTTATGGAGGAAGACAGTACAGTAAAAATACAGTTCAGTACAAGAGGGATTAGAGGGCCCTGCTCCTTGGCGCTTACAATCTAGGAGAGAGGGGATAGTGGTACAAGAGGTAATTAGCTGTGGGGGATGGAGTGGTTGGGGGATTAGGGGATTCCAGTAGTTAGCTGGGGTCGGGGTAGGCTTCCCTGAAGAGATGA
This sequence comes from Staurois parvus, assembly GCF_062004578.1. Taxonomy (NCBI): domain Eukaryota; kingdom Metazoa; phylum Chordata; class Amphibia; order Anura; family Ranidae; genus Staurois; species Staurois parvus. The sequence goes on along the minus strand of NW_028317868.1, from coordinate 1,005,438 downwards.
GTTTTCAGAGTGCGCCTAAAAGTGAGCAGAGGAGGCGATAGCCTGATAGCTTGGGGTAGGGAGTTCCAGAGGATGGGTGAAGCCTGTGAGAAATCCTGGAGATGAGCATGGGAGGAGGAGACAAGGGAGCTAGAGAGTAGGAGGTCTTGCGAGGAGTGGAGAGTACGGTTTGGGTGGTATTTAGAGACAAGGTCAGTGATGTAGTTGAGGGCAGTGTTATGAACGGCTTTATACTTCAGTGTTCGTGTTTTCAATTTTATCCGCTGGGAAATTGGAAGCCAGTGGAGGGATTGGCAGAGAGGGGTGGAGGATACTGAGTGGAGGCCAGTGTATGGATTGGCAGAGAGATGGCTGATACAGAACAGTTAGTAAGGTGAATGAGTCTGGCAGCAACATTCATGATGAACTGGAGTGGGGATAGTCTGCGAGGAGGTCGGCCAGTGAGGAGGGAGTTACAATAGTCAAGTCGTGATATAATAAGGGAGTGACTGAGTTGCTTAGTGGTTTACGAGGTTAGGAACGAGTATATCTTGGAGATGTTGCGGAGGTGAAGTCTACATGAGTTTGTCAGTGATTAGACCTGGGGCTGAAAGGACAGACTGGAGTCTAGGATGACACCTAGTACCCTGGCATGAGAGGTGGGACTGAAAATTACTAAGATCTTCTCTGAAGCTCACCTTACCACCTGCCCCCTTGACCCTGTCCCTACACAACTCCTACGATCACCATCCTCCTCCATCCTACGCTCCCTCACCCACATCTTTAATCTTTCCCTCTCTACTGGCACATTGCCCTCCCCTCTGAAGAATGCGCACATCACTCCCATACTTTAAAAACCCTCCCTGGATCCCTCTGACCTAAACAACCCAAGACCCATCTCCCTGCTGCCATTTACATCCCAACTCCTTGAACGCTTAGTCTATAATCACCGGAGTTCCCACCTCACCGACAACAACCTCCTTGATCCCCTACAATCTGGCTTCCGTCCCCTACACTCCACTGAAACCGTCCTACTCAAACTCACCAATGACCTGCTAACCGCCAAAGCCAATGGCCACTACTCAGTCCTCCTACTCCTCGACCTCTCTGCAGCTTTCGACACGGTCAACCACCCCCTCCTCCTCAAAAAACTATACTCTTTTGGCCTCAGAGACTCCACTCTTACCTGGCTCTCTTCCTATCTATCACAACGCTCCTTCAGTGTTACCTATAATGCTGCCACCTCTCCCTCTCTGTTGGGGTCCCTCAAGGTTCTGTCCTCGGGCCCCTTCTCTTCTCCATCTACGCCTCCTCCCTTGCTCAACTGATACACTTTCATGGCTTCAACTACCATCTCTATGACGATGACACTCAAATCTACCTCTCTACCCCTCGTCTCACCCCTTCAGTCTCCGCCCGAATCCCTAGCCTTTTGAACAACATATCAGACTGGACATATCAGACTCCAATTCCTCAAATTAAACCTTGCCAAAACCGAGCTCTTAGTTTTCCCCCCAGCCCGTGCCCCCCCTGACCTCTTCATCACGACCAACAACATCACCATCAGTCCCACCCCGCAAGCCAGAGTATTGGATGTCATTCTAGACTCCAATCTGTCTTTCCAGCCCCAGGTCCAATTGCTGACAAATTCATACAGACTTCACCCCTGCAACATCTCCAAAATACGCACGTTCCTAACTCCAGAAACTACAAAGCAACTCATTCACTCCCTTATTATATCACGACTTGACTACTGTAACTCCCTCCTCACCGGCCTACCCCAACACAGGCTATCCCCACTTCAGTCTATCCTGAATTCTGCAGCCAGACTCATCCACCATGTAGTGTCTCCCATTATAATGTACAGCGCTGAGCAAACTGTTGGCGCTATATAAATACTGTATAATAATAATAATAATAATAGTGTTGTTGATCTTGATGGAAAAGTCGGGAGGGGGGGGGGCACGGGTTGGGGGGAACACTAGAAGCTCAGTTTTGGAAAGGTTGAGTTTGAGGAAGTTGAGTGACATCCAGTCCGATATGTCACTTAGTAGGCTGGTGATGCGATTGGAGACTGAGGGGGTGAGGTGAGGGGTAGAGAGATTTGTGTGTCATCGGCATAGAGATGGTAGTTGAAGCCGTGGGAGTTTATCAATTGGCCAAGGAGGAGGTGTAGATGGAGAAGAGGAGGGGTCCGAGGACAGAACCTTGAGGAACCCCGACAGAGAGAGGGAGTGAAGGGGATGTGGCAGCATTATAGGTAACACTGAAGAAGCGCTGTGATAGATAGGAGAGCCAGGAGAGAGCAGAGTCTCTGAGACCAACTACATTGGAGACTCATACTTGGGGTATGATCCTGGAGACACGGGCCTCATTGAACGGTGTCAGATATCTATGTATGTACTGGGGGGGGGTTACTTGCCGTGTACAGCTGAATTGTTCTAGGTTGTTTCTTCTTTTCTCTGTTCATTTGTTTATAAAAGGTAAAAGTGACACCATAGACAAAGCAAGTTATTGTTCTGTATGATCTGTAACAGTGCCACAACTGCCTATACGTGAGAATGTATGACTCCATTGTCTGGGCTGAATGTTGGGAATACTGTGCGCACTTATAAACTTTCTTAATAAACTCTATTTGATGAAAAAAATACTGTAGATAATGCTGTACATATTCTTTCTATTCATAAGATATATTTAGTAATAAACATTAAAAATAGAAGGCAACTTTATGTAGCCCTTTATATATAATTCTTTTTTCTTTCTCTACAGGTAGATTGATGAACCAGGTTTTAGGACATTTTGGTCTTCATGAATACAAGACATATGGAAAACAAGACATATGGGTGTCTTAATTGACTGAAAGTCTTTACTGCAGTTCACTGGAGGATTCACACGGGATACAAGTCATATCTGTGTTCTAAAAGTCATGGTTTGGATCCTCTTCCACATTGATCCAGCAGGAGAAAAGTAATTTCAGTGTTCTGGAAGTGACAATGGCTTTACAATAAAGTCCAACCCCAGTATACATAAGAGGAGTCATTTCAAACTACTTGTTTGTAGATTTTACAATGGAGAGAAAATATATCACACACCAGAAGGCTTGCAAGGGAGAGAAGCCATATCATTGTTCTGAATGTGGTAAAATGTTTATAAGCAAGGGAGACCTTATAATACACCAAAGAGTTCACACTGGAGAGAAGCCATATCAGTGTTCTGAATGTGATAAAGCTTTTACTCAGAAGTCACATCTTATCAGACACCAGAGGATTCACACTGGAGAGAAGTCATATCAGTGTTCTGAATGTGATAAAGCTTTTACACTGAAGTCAAATCTTATCACACACCAGAGGATTCACACTGGAGAGAAGCCATATCAGTGTTCTGAATGTAATAAAGCATTTACACAGAAGTCAGATCTTATCACACACCAGATGATTCACACTGGAGAGAAGTCATATCAGTGTTCTGAATGTAATAAAGCTTTTACTCAGAAGTCAGAGCTTATCAAACACCAGAGGATTCACACTGGAGAGAAGCCATATCCGTGTTCTGAATGTGATAAAGCTTTTACACGGAAGTCACATCTTCTCACACACCAGAGGATTCACACTGGAGAGAAGCCATTTTAATGCTCTCAATGTGACAAAACTTTTCCAGTTAATGCCGGTCTAATCTATCACCGGAGAATTCACAAATTTCTGCATTGATTAAATTCTGGAATAAAAGGGATATTAAAGAAGTTTCAGGTGTCACAAGTTAGTTTCACATCCCCAATGTCATCCCACAAACTAGAGAAGAAGAGAAAAGATAAAATGCTACTTTAAAAGACACAAACTAAAATCTGTGCAAACTGGAATGTAATGATCGGATGAACTGAGTTTAGTGCTTATGTCCATCAATACACAACTAGAAGGGATTTGAATATTTTATCTTTTGACAATCTTTTTAAGATAAGCATCAATAACTGAACAGCTTCCCTCATGATTCTCATCTTTATCTTTATCATGGAGCTTTGAATGAACATGCAATGCATCTTCATGATTCACCAACTGAGTTGTGTTTCCAAGCATTTTCTTCATTTCTGGATCCTGAGGTAATACATGCCCAACACTGCCTCAGTACCAGAGACTAGGATGGGGTCTATTGTCATCTTACCAAGTCTCTGAAGCCTCAGTGGGAGAGTCCATTCCAGGTTCTTCTGACTATTGATACATGATCAGCCAGGCTTGAGGTCTCCAGCTAAGCCCACCTTGTCCATTCCTCCCATTACATGTTCCATCTCCTCTCCCATTATCAATGCCTTCTTTCCACATTTCATCTCTCATTAATATTATTATTTTTATACAGGATTTATGGCGCCAATAGTTTGCTCAGCGCTTTACAATATAATGGGAGACAATACAGTTCAATACAAGAGGGATAGGAGCTCCCTGCTCCTCGGAGCTTACAATCTAGGAGGGAGGAGTAGAAGATTCCATTATTAGCTGAGGGCAGGATATGCTTCCCTGAAGAGAGAGGTTTTCAGAGATCGCCTAAAAGTGAGCAGAATATGCAATAGTCTGATAAATTGGGGTAGAGAGTTCCAGAGGATGGGGGAAGCTCTGGAAACGAGCATGGGGGGAGGAGACAAGGGAGCAAGAGAGCAGGGGATCGTGCGAGAAACACAGAGGATGGTTTGGGTGATATTTGGAGACAAGATTGGTGATGTAATTTGGGGCAGAGTTATAAATGGCTTTATTTGTTATTGTTAATGTTTTGAATTTTATTCATTGGGCAATGGGAAGCCAGTGAAGGGATTGGCAGAGTGGGGTGTAGGCCAGTGGAGGGATTGGCAGAGAGGGGTGGAGAACACTGAATGGAGGCCAGTGGAGGGATTGGCAGAGAGGGGTGTAGGCCAGTGGAGGGATTGGCAGAGTGGGGTGAAGGACACTGAGTGGAGGCCAGTGGAGGGATTGGCAGAGAGGGGTGTAGGCCAGTGGAGGGATTGGCAGAGTGGAGTAAAGGACACTGAGTGGAGGCCAGTGGAGGGATTGGCAGAGAGGGGTGGAGAACACTGAATGGAGGCCAGTGGAGGGATTGGTGGAGTACACTGAATGGAGGCCAGTGGAGGGATTGACAGAGAGGGGTGGAGGGATTGGCAGATAGGGGTGTCTGATACAGAACGGTAAGTAAGGTGGATGATGGCAGCAGCATTCATGATAGACTGAAGAGGGGATAGCCTGCAATGAGTTTGGCCAATGAGGAGGGAGTTACAATAGTCAAGGCGAGATATAACAAGGGAGAGAATAAGTTGCTTAGTGGTTTCCGAGGTTAAGAACGGCCGTATCTTGGAGCTGTTGCGGAGGTGAAGTCTACAAGATTTGGACAGCGATTGGATTTGGGAATGAAAGGACAGATGGGAGTCTAGGATTACACCTAGTACCTTAGCATGAGGGAGGGACTGATGATTGTGTTATTGATCTTGATGGAGAAGTCAGGGAGGGGGCACGGGCTGGAGGGAATACTAAGAGCTCAGTTTTGGAAAGATTGTGTTTGAGGAAGTGGAGTGACATCCATGCTGATATGTCGCTTAATAGGGTAGTAATGCGAGAGGAGACTGAAGGGGTGAGGTGAGGAGGAGACTGAAGGGGTGAGGTGAGGAGGAAAAAGATAGATTTGTGTGTCATCAGCATAGAGATGGTACTTAAAGCCATGGGAGTTTATCAAGTGACCAAGGGAGGAGGTGTAGATGGAGAAGAGTAGGGGTCCAAGGACAGAACCTTGAGGAACTCCTACAGAAAGAGGGAGTGGAGAGGAGGAGACAGAGTTAAAGGTATTGCTGAAGGAGCACTGCGATAGGTAGGAGGAGAACCAGGAGAGAGCGGAGTCTTGAAGGCCAAGAGAGTGGAGTTTTTTGAGGAGGAGGGGATGGTCAACCGTATCAAAAGCCACGGAGAGGTCATGTAGTAAGAGTAAGGAGCAGTGGCCATTGGTTTAGCAGGTAGTAGATCATTAGTGAGTTTTAGTAGGGCAGTTTCAGTGGAGTGTAGTGAGTGAAAGCCAGACTGTAAAGGGTCAAGAAGGTTGTTGTCGGTGAGGTGGGAGCTCAGGCGATTGTAGACTAAGCGTTCTAAGAGTTTAAAGGTAAACAAGAGCAGGGGGATGGGTCTTAAGTTGTTCAGGTTGGTGGGGTCCAGGGAGGGCTTTTTAAGTATGGGAGTGATGTGCGCATGCTTTAGAGGGGAGGGGAAGGCACCAGTAGAGATGGAAAGATTGAAGATGTAAGGGAGCATAGGATGGAAGAAGAGGTGACCGTAGTAGTTATGAGGGGGCAGGATCCAGGGGGCAGGTGGTGAGACGGGCTTCTGAGAAACCTTGTTTGGCAGCATGGAGGGAGGAATTGTATGTGAAGAAAGCAGATTTATATCGGGTGAATGCTTGGTGAGATTTGGTTTTACGCCACATTCGCTCCAGCACACGACTATGTCGTTTAAGATCTCTGGTGTTGTCAGTCTGCCAAGGTTGTAATGGTCGGGGCCTGATGCTTCATGTTAGAGGAGCAAGTGAGTCTAATGTGGATGAAAGTGAACTGTTGTAGACAGCAGTGGTCAGGGCAGGACAGGGGAGAGATTCTGTCATAGAGTTGGTCAGTTGCAGAGTGGAAAGGAGAAGGGTTCAAGTTGTGAAGGTTTCTGCAGGTGATTGCTGATTGGAGGGATAAGTGTTTGAAGATGAGGAGACTGTGAAGGTGATGAGATTGTGATCAGAGAGAGGAAAGGGGGTGTTTGTGAGGTTGTAGGATATCATCTCATGGGTGACAACCTTTCAGGCAGGTCTGTGTCTGTGACACCAGCTAGAAAGAAGTCTGTTCAGTGAGAAAACAACATCCCAAGCTGATGCAGGCCTTCCAATACTGAGTTACTGCTGATTTAGGGGATGTATTCAGCAGTAAAACGTAAGCCCAGCTGGCCACTTGTGTTCCATGTGGTTCTGCCAAATGGGATTCCATCAGGTGAAGATCAGAAATCCTTGTTCCATGTTTTCTCTTTCCAGCTATTACTCCTCTCCATAGACTAATCACACAATACAACTGCCAGAGATCTGAACTTACAAAGTGCTGAGTGTGCGGTCATATTCCTACCACTTCTTCCGGGGGACTGACATTCCTCTGATTGGGGTTCACAATACTCACTCTGAGTGCACACATCTCTTTTTGGTTGAAAGTTTGTAAAGAAAACTTCTTCTCCCTGGAAATATTACAACGTTGGCACCAAAGTGTAACTATGGGCAAAATCACTAATGACATTAATAATGAAATCTGTCATTAGCAGAGCAGGTTTTGCTTTTCCGAGTCAATTTTTTTTATTTTTTGTTGTCCCCCCCCCAGTAGATTTTTTTTTCTACTTCCTGTAGAAGGCCAAGTCTTTTGGCAAAAATGGCAGTTGGAGGGGTCGAGGCAAATCCTATAACACTGCTTGGGGTGCTCACAACTGTCAGTTGTCATTCATATGGGGGGTTGGACCTTATAGAGAACCTGTTGCTGTAACTGCTGTAGAAGCGTTAGCTGAAGTTGGGCTTTACTTGTTGTGTGTCTTACTTATAATCTATCTAAGACTTCCCTGTACGGGGTGACAACGCTGCTGTGTAATGTTCCTGCAGAATGATCAGGGTTGTCACCCTGTTACAGAAGGTGGGAAAATAACAGATCTACAGACAGGACCAACAGCTGATACAACTATGTTGCAGAGGGAACTCTGGGAATGCTAATGACAGATTGCATTACACATTCAGTTAGCAGACTTCCTGCTGTTGGTCTGATGTTTGAATTGTGTTCTGATATTTACTGTCCTGCTGTAAAAGGTGTAAATGATCGCCCGCATGTTTCCTGTAGTAGCAGGGACTACAAACTCCTATCAGGAATAGTAGGATGATAAAATGTAAGTTAATAGATAGGGCCGCGCCCCTACAATAAGGTATATTTACAGTGGGGATGGAAAGTTTGGGCACCCCAGCTAAAAATTTGTATTAATGTGCATAGACGCCATTTTTTTGTTTTCTGTTATTTTGAAAGTGTAAATGATGGAAATAAAATCTAACTTTTGTTGACATATTATAAGAATGTCTAATCTGTAATTTGATGCCTTTTTGGAGATTTTTCCATCTTTCCTTGGCTTCTTTATGTACATTAATACAAATTTTTAGCTGGGGTGCCCAAACTTTCCATCCCCACTGTATATAAACTATATATTAGATTGTTATTAATAAACACTGGCTGGATTTTATCATGAATAATTCTTATATGAAAAAATAAGAGATATCCTTATAAAGTACAGCAAAAAGATTTTCTGGATATATATGTGTGAATTTTTATTTTTTTTTTTAAAAAGGAAATGAATAATAATTATGTATAATAGAAAAATATCTAAAAAATAATAATAAAAAAATAAATAAAAATAAAAAATGAAATATAATCATAAAATTTTGAAAATGAAAAGATGAAAAAGAATCTAAAAATGAAATGGTGTCCAAAGTCTATGAATAATACCGGAGTATTCTATTCGTGTCCACAATAGTAATTGCTGTATATAAGGAACTGTAGAAATAAATCCTTGCTTGAATATTGACCCTTTTATGGGCTCACCTTCTTGTTAGCCTATTGCTGGGCTGACACAGCTTTTAAGAGGTTTGTATTGATGAGATCCTTTGGACCTCCCCTGGGTTTTCCTGGATTGGTCACTTCTAATGTGCTTGTATGGACATGATGATCTCTGCTTCCTTCTGATGCTGGATGTGGCTCCATCTCCCTATTTTTCTCCTCGTTAGTATAGTGGAAGAAAGAAGAGATATTTGGTGCCTTATCGTTTTAATAAAAAGATTTATTTAATGCCCTCTATATGACCTCACATGTCAATCATTTCAATGCGCTTTGTAATAGATAAAACCGCTAAATGCGGATGTGACAGGCTTCCTCCGTGTGTCTACACACACTGTATACCCACCGTTACTGAAGTTGGGTTGTCATGGTGACGTCAAAGCCCCTCCCCAACGCGTTGCGCCACAGGGTCACGTGGCTTCTTCCGGGGGATGTGATAGGACAATCACCTTGCCTGGACTTCTTTTATAATAGTTTGGCGCCATTTTCTTGAAGTATGTATGGTTGCGGCCATCTTTTTGGGGCCAAACCTTTATAGCTATCATTACGGACAGCTGTATTGATCAAATTGAGACAATGTTGCTAATTGTGATGTTGTTTGTGTGAAAACATGTAACGGTTATATCCACTGTTTAACAACCCTGTATACGTCGGCTATATAGACTGCATGTAATTGGCAACAGGGAAGTCGGTCACATTTACTTTTAACAATAAGGGTTAATCCAAAATTTATTACAAAATGCATATACAAAAATAGAAAAAATAAAAAATACGTACATATATATATAATCAATTAAAAACAGTATAAAGTGCTTTATATTGACTCACAACTACTAGTTTTTTAGTTTTTAGGAATAGTAGGATGGCTACCTACCCAGAGGGGTCACCTTTTTGGATTTGGGGGAAACATTTCACATGGTTTCTTTCCATTAATGACACCGACAAGGGGAGTCTCACTTCACTAACAATAGGAGAGCCAATCAGAGGCCAGTAACATTTCATGGTGTCTCAATGTATTGCAGAATGTTTAATCCCCATTGGTCCAACGGATTCCTAGTCCTTCCATATACATTGCTTCATGTGTGGAAAGAGCACCCTAAAATGTCTTCCCTTCAATTCCACCCATAGCTGTACTTTAGGTTATGTTGCCCCTCCCCCATATCTGTAAGGGAAAGCCTCAATTTCTCCCAATACTCCCCTGGGCTTCCAGTGAGAAGGAACATTTTCTCTGGAGTGGAGATGTTTTATGCAGTGAGCCCTTCATAGACGGGATGGGGAATCTAAGTAATGTAAGATAAGTAAGATGAACCGGTGTACTGGAGTCATGGATCAGATAACCAATGACACCATTGATGGTATAGCAGAGCTGACAGCAGAAGTGGCTCCATCACCTAAGGTGGTGTCACAGAACTACATGGCGGCTGACTATCTCTCAGAAGATCAAGGTGGAGTCTACAAACTGGTGTCAGAGACTGTTGTACATTTATATTAGATCATGAGGATCTCAGAAGGAGATATCTACACAAGGTAAAGGAGTTCCAACAGTCACCTGGGTGGGGGGAAGTGGGATCCATTTTCTTGGATGGGTTTAGTTGGAACTTGGTTGAGTAATATGGCGGCTTTGCTTCTTAGGCCATTAGTTGCTACTATAGATTTGATGATAATTGTATACATTGTTGCTGTTGTGTCTTTTGCTGAGTTGATTTTGCTTGTTTATGCACATGATTACATTCACATTGTTAGGCCAGAATATTATTTAAAGCCCCCTAAATATTGTGTTTTATTTTCTGAAAGCAGAGACCCTGGAGAATAAAATGGTGGTGGTTACAATTTATTGGCACACAAAATTAGCGCAGCTGTCTATGAAATGCATATTTTCAGTAAAAAAACTCTAACAATAATTCCAGTGCAGAAAAACACAATATGTGACCCAATTTGAAGAAAAATGAAAGATGAGGTTGGCATCAAGTATATAGATACCAAACATGTCAAGCTTTAAAATGTCATGTGCTTGTGAAATGGTGACAAACTTCAGTACCAAATATTGTCCATAGGTGACGCTTTAAAGCCTTTACAGGTCATCAGTTTATATAGTGAACCATGAATGATGGCCCTAGAGTTATTCCTCTCCCTCTGGTGTGTGCAGAGATATGTACAATGTGTAGTGTGAGTGATGGTTACATAAGTGGGTGTGGCTGGTATTAATGAGGGGTGTGTCATATGCTAATCATTTCTTATAATAGATGATATAAATGGTATAAATAGATCCTTGAAATGTAAACAATCTATCTCTTTTCTTCTGTTCTTAAAGTGTCACATGTATATGATGAATAAAGTTGGGTGATATTTTCACCGCACAATACCGTGGTCTGGGTTCTTCTACAACACATCCCCCCAAAAATGTCCTCTTCCAGTTCTAGGAGTCTGGTGGAATGAGACACAAGCTGATGGTATCTCTTAGGCCCCTTGTACATGGGGGGTCCGGCCCCTGTGGGTGCAATGCTGGCATTATAATACACCTGGTAGGCACAGGTACAGCGTCCAGCCCCGCTGCCTGCAGCCTGTCAAAGTCTACACTACAGCTGGACGGGGCTCAATGCTGCACCACGTTTACCTCGTGTTTAGGGCGCTCTGTGTTCAGGGAGAAATGGCCGCCATCCTGATCAGACAAAGCATAGAGCAGATGTAGGCCGGTGCAGTCTGCTTCTTCCCCTGTAGGTGGCGTCCGACCAGAGTGACATCCCAGCCTGGAGAGGAAGTCGGGGGACACTTGGCTTCTCTGTGGTTTCCCGGTTCCTGGAGACGGCGTGGAATGAAGGGGTCCATGGAGTCCTGGGGACATTTTTTGTTCTTTGTTTACACCTTTTAAAAATCATTTTATTCCTGAAGATCACTAAACCCCAAATCTGATGTATTCTTTGATAGCAGACACCCTATATAATACAATGTTGGGAGTTGTCATTTTCTATGTTACATGATATTAGCACAACAGTTTATGAAAGGCAACATTTCAGGAACAATATAGTAACGTTTATTTCTGAGCACATAAATGCAATTCATGACCTATTTTCTGGTGAAATATAAAAGATGAGGATGTGCCGAGGAAATGGGATTCCCAACATGTCAAGCCGTAACACTGTGTGCACTTGGAACGCTTTAATAGCCCCTCCAGGTCATCAGTATAGAGTTACACAGGAGCACTGGTGCTCCAATCATTGCTCTCCCTCCGGCGTGTGCGCTGATATGTAACGTGTGTGGGGATCACTGTGTTCCTATGTAGGCACCACAATGTACATGTCACATCCTGGTCTGTGTATAGGAGGTCTGCTGAGCTCCCTCTGTCCTTCCCAGTGACACCCACCATGACAGCACCGGGCTCTGCTGTCCCACATGGTGTCAGGGGGAGGGGCACATCTTAATGGTGGGAATGATAGGCGACTTCACAGCCACTTGTATCACTTCCACATGACAGCCGACATTCAGATTTACTAAAGTCCTCACACTCCCGGCTGTATAGCGGTGGGCAGTGTGGGGGGAAATAACATGTCTGCAGCATTGTTAAAAATCCAAATCCCCAGCAAGTGGCTGCAGGTTCATATTTTACCACCCCCCTATCCTGGCACCCTAAGATGGTTGCCTAAGCCGCCTTAAGGTGGTCATTGGATTTTGGGACCTGTATGTGGCAAGGCTGCCAGAAAGTCTGTCACTTGGGGTGTCCTCATACTGGGGAGAAGTAGCAGAATGTGTTTTGGGGTGTAATTCCACATCTCCCCATGGCGTGTGCCAGAAATAGCTCATTAAATGACAACTTGGTGTAAAAATAGATTTTGTTTTTCATTTTCCAATAACTTATGGCAAAAACTGTAAATGTTCCATGGACACAACATGCCTCTCAGCACATACCTTGGGATGTATCCTTCCCATAAAGGGGACATTTGGGGATGTTTGTAAGGTCCGGGCATTTTACTGCCTCAAGAAATGTGATCGGCAGTCAGAAAGTAACAGCGACGTAAAAGCTGCATAAATTCCATTCTATATCCCATAGTTTGTAGACGCCATAACTTCACACAGACCAATCAATATCCACGGATTCAGCTATGCTTCTACCAAAGACACGGAGCAGAATACACGTTGTACTACATGTATGAAGAAATCTGATTTTATGGGATATGTTTTATAACAAAGTAGAAGATATCATTTGTTTTCATAATTAAAAAATAACCCCCCCCCCCCAGTGGTGATCAAATATCACCAAAAAAAGCTCTATTTATATCAGTGAAACTTGTGTACAGTGTAGCATGACCACACAATTGTCAGTTAAAGTAGTGCAGTGCTGAACAGAAAAAAAAAATTCCCTGGTCATGAAGGGGGTAATATTTTCCGGAGCTGAAGTAGATAATAAATCTTCCTGTCATCGTACAATTTGGTTTCATTTTCTTACATTTCTCAGGATGCCGTTCTTCTGAGCTCCACAAGGTGGTGATCACACATATACAGAGACAGGAAGTGATGTCAGGCACAGACGGGAAGTGATGTTAGGCGCAGACAGGAAGTAATGTTCGGCACAGACAAGAAGTGATGTCAGACACAACCAGGTACAGGAAGTGATATCAGGCACAGACAGAGGTCAGACACAGAAAGGAAGGATGTCAGGCACAGACAGGAAGTGAGGTCAGGTACAGGAAGTGATGTCAGGCACAGAAAGAAAGGATGTAAGGCACAGGCAGGAAGTGAAGTCGGGCACAGACAGGAAGGATGTCAGTCACAGATGGGAAGTGATGTCAGGCGCAGACAGGAAGTAATGTCAGGCACAGACGGGAAGTAATGTTCGGCAGAGACAGGAAGTGATGTCGGGCGCAGACAGGAAGTGATGTCGGGCGCAGACAGGAAGCGATGTCAGACGCAGACAAGAAGTGAGGTCAGGCACAACCAGGAAGTGAGGTCAGGCACAGGCAGGAAGTGATGTCAGGCACAGGCAGGAAGTGATGTCAGGCACAGGCAGGAAGCTCCATGTGGGAGGAATTATAGAGGAGACGTTGCTGGAAGTGTGAGCAGAGGAGGTAATGAGATTGTATTTGATCATATCTCCCATCACTCTTCTTGTCAGGCTCCGGTCACACCAGGAACTGCATGTTTCTCATGACTCCCCACAGCCGGTTTCCTCCTGCTCATGGGCCAATTGCACTGCACTTTGTGATTGGGCCGCCATCCTCTGGGACCTGGGGGGAGAGTGGGAGGAGGACAGTACGGGGCCCCAAGTACTCATCAGTGAGGGACACTCACTTCCAGAGACTCTCCGCTCTCATCCCGGACTTCACTTCTATAGAAGAAAAGAGGAATCTCCAAATTCTACTGGGAGAAGAGGAGCCAATGGGGGAAATAGCTGCACCACATGTGACACCATGCCACAGACTGAGAGGGACATGAAACACTGAGGACTTCATAATCCTTCCCATGGACCCCTCCCCCTTTATATTTCCCCTCTTCCCATACAAACTGCTTTGGCAATGCTACAATGTCATTTGTTCCTGCCAATAAAGCTCATTGAATTAAGAGGGAAAGAGAAAGAAGGAAAGATGGTGTCACTAATCATGGTGGGACGCCTCATTTGCAGAGTTCCCGGTTTTGTCCTCTAACCCCCCGGTCACATCCAGCTTACAGTGAAGTCGTACGATTTCCAAGTCGGGGGAAATGCCGATTTCAGGAGTGACACCGATGTCTATGCCAATCCCACCAATAGTAGTGCAGGGACGACTTTAGAAATCGCTGCGACTCCCACCAAGTCACACCCCCCGATATGACCCGTCATTGTGGGCAGTAGGGGGCGACTTGTGATCTGCAAGAAGCATAGCATGGAAATGGCATTGCCGAGTGACACCCCATGTGACCGGGGACTAAACACTGAAAGTTCTCTCTCAGCCCACCTATCTCTGTATTTGTTTCTTCCATAGAGAAAACCCCGAGAGTCCTGGATGGGAATGATTGGTTTCCACAAAAAGACAATCAGCAGAAAAAAATGTCCTGTGTTGGTGGTGTCACTGGAAGGATAGAAATGTCCTGTGTTGGTGTCACTGGAATGAAATAAATGTCCTGTGTTGGTGGTGTCACTGGAAGGAAAGAAATGTCCTGTGTTGGTGGTGTCACTGGAAGAATAGAAATGTCCTGTGTTGGTGGTGTCACTGGAAGGAAATGTCCTGTGTTGGTGGTGTCACTGGAAGGAAAGAAATGTCCTGTGTTGGTGGTGTCACTGGAAGGAAAGAATGTCCCTGTGTTGATGGTGTCACTGGAAGGAAAGAAATGTCCTGTGTTGGTGGTGTCACTAACAAGGTTGTCACCAAAGCAGAAGTGGAAGGGATGGAATCCTGGTTGGTTCCGGGTTCTGATGTCAGAGAGAAGGAGGGACAACGTCAGTTCCTCTGTGTCTGCTCAGTGCTTAGGATGCCACCAGTTGGATGAGTCCCGGCTCCCCGGTGGGATGGGAGGGGCCAGGAAAGGGGACAGCGGGATGGGGGGACCCCCTTCCTCCAATTGTGGAAGGGATGGAGTGGCTGTATAGCTGCTGAATCTCCGGCTGATCATTGTGATATAGGGAGGATGCCGGCAGCTGCAATCCTTCTCCCGGTGTGACCACTTCACCCCGAGGACCTCAGAGGACTTCTTCTGGTCACAGGGAGATAGCAATCCACCGGGGTCCCTGCAGCCACAACTAGAACCACAGCATCGGGGTCTGCAGTTCTGAGCCGCTGGATCCCTCTGAGCCGCTGGATCCCTCCGCACATCAGGACAAAGTCCCCTGTCTGGGATCTACAATACTCCCAGTTCTGGGCAACTGATACACAAAAAGAGATATTCAAGACCTGACTGTGACCATGGGAGATCTATGGGGGTGCTGGGGGATCTATGTGGGTGCTGGGGGATCTATGGGGGTGCTGAGGGAATTATGGGGGATTGCATTACAGAAGTCCTGGATCCTTTCTTGGATACACAGAATATAACTGGATAGAACATTTATAGGGAAGGTGATCCCGGGAATATCCGATTGCCTCTCGGGGGGTCAGGAAGGAATGATTTTCCTTTGAGCAGATTGGATTTTCCTTCCTCTGGATGAGCTGTGGGTATAGGATTGTGTATATGGAGGGTTTCTATGTGTGTGCCCCCTCCCCCCCTCTATTGGTGGAATTGGATGGACTTTTGTCTTCTTTCTATCAGATTAGTTAGGTAACTATGTCTAGTCTGAAGGCCTAAAATGAGCCTTGTTCAGTGGAGGCCAACTCCACTCTGGCAGCGAGAGAAATCCCAGCAATGTGTAGAATTACTATCAGAACTATTAGTAACATCTAAAGGCTTAAGCAGCAAACCCACCAAGTTCCACCTCAGCCCATCCAAAAACATTGGATCCAACTTCCCCCACCCAGGTGCCTGTTGGATCTCCTTTACCTTGTGTAGATATCTCCTTCTCAGATCCTCATGTTCTCATATAAATGGACAACACTCTCTATGTGACACCAGTTTGTAGACTCCACCTTGTTTATGAAGAGTTTGCTGTATAGAATGTATCCTGTGATGGGAGTCACTTTGGGTGGGGGGCCCATGGAACACAACTCACTTTGGAGAGGTGGGGAGACCCCTGTCTCAGCTCCCCATATCCCTCTTATATGTAAGTCACCCTGTGCCTGTTAGGGGTATAGGGAGATCTGTCCTAATATTGGGGTGGGGGGTTGTTGTTTAATGCCATGTGGTTGCATCTCATTGTTCTATTGTGTGTCTGGCTTGGGAGAAAACTATCATGGGATGTATGTGTTTTGGCTTGGTGGGGGGGTGTCTCCAGCAGCCCTCCCTCCTGATGGGACTGTCTGCTGGTGTGTCTCTTGTTACTAAATGTAGATTGCCCCACCCTGTGTCATTATGCAGGGAGGGGGGGTTGTTCCATTGAATGTCTATATCTTGTATCTGTGTTAAAATAAAATAAAGTAGTCTATTTCCTGGTTTACTTCAGGACTGGTGTCGCTAGTCTTGTATGGTCGGCTGTGGTGTCTGTGGTCGGTGTCCGCACGGGGAAGCAGTATTATAATGGAAGTACTCAGCGCAGGCCGGGTCGGTTCTGTTACATATCCACTCTAGAGATGCTGGTTGCAGCTAGCAATAGATCACTATTAGAAGTGATCTGCTGCTGCGTAGATACCTGTGTGGGTCTGGATCTGATCCCCACTGACCATTTCCAGACCCACCACATGACGTAACGCGTAGGGTACACCAATGATGTCAAGCCACAAACCGGAAGTGCACATGCCACCATTTTGGAAAAGGGATTCCTGAACTTTGTTCACAAGACATACTGTATAGTGAGTTTTTGCCCTGTAGTGTCCCAGGTGGACACTTTTTTTTTTTTTTTGAGAAAAATTTTATTAGGTTTTAACAAATTAGAAACATATAGAGATAATAACACAGTTATAGTGCCCATATGACATCAATTCTAACGAAGTGCAATAGTGTGGCAAATAACCGAACACCACCCTAAATCAGTGATGATAGCCGCTATATATGGGCGCTATTGCAATACTATGATATACTAATCATGATGGCAAACAGGTAGGAAAAGTAGGAGAAGGTGTGGAAGAAGAGGCTTATGCATGGAGAGAACAATAGCATCCCATAGGGATTATATGGTTCAATTATGAGCTGTCGATGGTGTATTTGCCAGTATCTGATAAGTAATGTCAATGTACATAGTTGTCCGCAGCAGACCGCCCATACCGTGTCCAAAACACAATACAGGAGAGGACTACTGAGGAATTAGTTGGCAGGAAGAGATAACAGTGGGAAAAGGGGGCAGGAGAAGAAAGAAGAGAAAGGGAATGAGCAGGGAAAAAGGGAGAAAAAGTCTGCGGAGAATCCAATAAGACAGTGTGAATGTGAGGGTAAGGAGACAATCTGTAAACTCACAAGAATGGGGAGAATTATACTCGAAGGTGTAGAGATAGTATAAAGAGAAAGAAAAAAGAGACAATAGACCAAGAGACCGAGATATGGAAAAAGAAAACAACAAGATACAGGTCAGCAACCAGATAGCCTGCATATGTACCATGTATAGACCAGTACAGATTCCCCCTTGGGTAATATAATGTAATGTGAAAAAATGTGAAAAAAAATGTCCTCTTCCCTCCGGCTAATGGAAGTCAATTCTTAAAGAACAGTGTGGAGTGTATACAGGATTACATAACGAGAAAAGGGAAAATGATTATGGAGTCGGATTATATACGAGGATCTGGGAATTAGAGATGGATACAAGCCAGTAGATAGGTAACCAATACATACAGCCGACCAACAGATGAAGTTATAGCGAGACCGTGTCTGGGTACAGAAAGCTGCTCCTGCGTGGATAGTGAGCCTGTAATATATGAGTTCCATTTTCTATAGTAATTGGATTCCTTTGTTTTAGTTGGAGAAGTGATCAGATGACGCCTGTCCAGGCGTAAGAGCGTGTTGAGCTCTTGTTTGACCCCCGTCATGGTTGGGGGGGAGTCAGACACCCACTGACGGAGAATGAGACATCTTGCAATTAAAAGGCAGGTTGATATCCAGGATTTATTGTCTCTGAAGGATGATGTTTGTGAGGAAAAGAGGCCAATAATTGGATGTTCCAGGAAGCCGAAGAGCAGCGGCAGCGGGTGGATGGGTAAGCAGAAAGCTGTGATAACGGATATGAAATGGACCACTTGCTGCCAGAATGTCGAAATAGGGGGACAGGTCCACAATCTGTGTTGTAGAGACGGTTTTTGAAGTCCACACAGAGGGCAGGCAGACAGGGCCGGATCTGTTTTAGAGTAAAGACGAGGTATGTAAGCACGATGTAAAATCTTGAGCTGTTGTTCACGCCAGAACTCATTGCTGTTGAAGGCACAAGTGGATTGAAAACCTGACAATAGTTGGTCAGCAGAAATTGTATTATTGAAATCCTTGATCCAAGATTTGCAGTGTTGAATGTCTCTAGAGGCTTGGTAAAAAGAAGATTCAGTGGACTATATATATTTGAGATGTTGTATTTGCGAGAGTTCGCTAAGACGTCAATAAATGTCGATTGAAATCTGATAGATTTAATAGGGGCCATGGAGTTAACAAAGTTCCTCACTTGTAGTATGTAGAAGAAATGATGTGCCGGAAGTCCATAGGTCTGTAGAATACAATGTAGAAGTTTTGGGGAACCTGTAGAAGTGTAATAGTTGATGTACCAAAGTCAGTTGTTGAGATCGCCAAGTATCATAAGTATCATGAGATTGAGGGGGAGGAAAAGAGGGGTTGTGATGAATAGGAAGGAAGCATGAAAGTCAAGGGGAGACCCCCAATTTCCGCCTGACTTCCCTCCATGTAATAAGGGTGTCTCGGATGAGTGGGTTATGTTTTAGGTGGGGCGGCAGAGAATTAACCTTGGAATGTAACAGGTCCGAGAGATCATATGGAGATGCTAATGCAGATTCAAAGCGGTAATTAGAATATTTGGAAGATGGGGTGAGCCAGTCTAGTCCTATATGAAGTAGACAGGAAAGATTGTAAATGCGAATATTCGGGAGCCCAGAGCCTACCTCACATCTCGGTAGAAACAGCTTGTCCAAAGCTATACGGGGACGTTTGCCTTTCCATAAGAAAGCCGATATTGCCCTGTTCAGCCTCGCTATGTCGTTGTGTTTGAGCAGGAGAGGTATGGTTTGAAGTGGGTAAAGGAGTTTCGGGAAGCTGACCATCTTGAAGAGATGTGATCTGCCCAGGAGGGAGAGTGGTAATTCCTTCCACGTGTCCAATTCCCCAATAATCTTTGTAATTGTTGGCGTATAATTTAACGTATATAATGATGAAGCAAGTTTCCCTATCTTTATACCTAAATAGGTGAAATAGTTGGGAGCGATTTTAAATTGGGAATTTTGCGTCCATATCGGAAGATGGGAGTGGAATAGCGGAAGCACCTCGCTTTTTGAAAAGTTGATGCGGAGTCCAGAGTAAAGGCGGAAGGAAGAGAAGATATGTTGGATATAGGGCAAGTCGAGAGAGGGGCTGGAAGTAAAAATTAAAATATCATCTGCAAACATCGCGAGTCTCAACTCTTCTTGTCCAATACCGACACCATGTAGATCAGACTTGAACAACAAGAAGCGAGCTAATGGTTCTAGAGCTAGATTGAAAAGTAGCGGGGACAGTGGGCACCCCTGTCTTGTGCCTTTATGAAGACGAATAGGGTTAGATATGTGTCCTGCTGCTACAACTCGGGCTGTTGGAGACGAGTACATGGCGTGAATCAAATGCATAAATGAGCCCCCGAACCCAAACTTTTCAAGTGCTAAAAAAAGCCATTCAAAACTAACGTTATCAAAAGCCTTTTCTGCGTCTAGCGAGACTATTGCCGCGTCTAGGAGTGTGTCTGTCGTGGCTTGATTCAAAGCGGATATCACCTCCCGAATATTTGAAGCCGTTGAGCGCCCTTGTACAAATCCCGCTTGGGAAGGGTGTATAAGAGCAGGTAAAATAGATGCTAGGCGGGTTGCTATGATTTTTGATAAAAGTTTAGAATCAAGATTCAGCAGTGATATAGGACGATACGAGCCCGGTTCTAACGGGTCTTTGTCTTTTTTGGCTATTAATTTGATATAGGCTTGAGAACCTGAGGGAATGTAGTCTCCTCCTTCCTGAATGGTCTGGAACACCGATTGTAATGTGGGAGAAATGGAATCTGCCATTAGCTTGTAAAATTCGGCTGTGTAACCATCAGGGCCTGGTGCCTTACCATTTGCAGGCGATTTAATAGCTAGAGACACATCCGATAAAGTAATGGGAGCATTTAGATCTTGAAGTGAGGTGGGATCTAACCTAGGCAATGTGACCTGGTCCAAGAAAGAGGCAGCCGCAGAAATGTCTATAGGGTCGTGTCCATATAGAGTCCGATAGAATTGTTCTAAGACGTGTATAAGGTCTTGAGGGTCCGTTTTCAGCACTCCCTGTGCATCTCTCAGGGATGTAAAAAGGGTTGGTGTGAACGGTTTTTTGCACAACCTTGCTAACAATTTGCCTGGCTTATTGCCGAATTTATGGAAATGTACAGTCAGGTCCATAAATATTGGGACATCGACACAATTCTAAAATTTTTGGCTCTATACACCACCACAATGCATTTGAAATGAAACGAACAAGATGTGCTTTAACTGCAGACTGTCAGCTTTAATTTGAGGGTATTTACATCCAAATCAGGTGAACGGTGTGGGAATTACAACAATTTGCATATGTGACTCCCACTTGTTAAGGGACCAAAAGTAATGGGACAGAATAATAATCATAAATCAAACTTTCACATTTTAATACTTGGTTGCAAATCCTTTGCAGTCAATTACAGCCTGAA
Organism: Staurois parvus; assembly: GCF_062004578.1. Lineage (NCBI taxonomy): Eukaryota > Metazoa > Chordata > Amphibia > Anura > Ranidae > Staurois > Staurois parvus. The sequence goes on along the minus strand of NW_028317868.1, from coordinate 984,445 downwards.
GCCTGGAACGCATAGACATCACCAGACGCTGGGTGTCATCCCTGGTGATGCTCTGCCAGGCCTCTACTGCAACTGTCTTCAGTTCCTGCTTGTTCTTGGGGCATTTACCCTTCAGTTTTGTCTTCAGCAAGTGAAATGCTCAATCGGATTCAGGTCAGGTGATTGACTTGGCCATTGCATAACATTCCACTTCTTACCCTTAAAAAACTCTTTGGTTGCTTTTGCAGTCTGCTTTGGGTCATTGTCCATCTGCACTGTGAAGCGTCCAATGAGTTGTGAAGCATTTGGCTGAATATGAGCAGATAATATTGCACTTCAGAATTCATCCGGCTGCTTTTGTCAGCAGTCACATCAGCAATAAATACAAGAGAACCAGTTCCACTGGCAGCCATACAGGCCCACGCCATGACACTACCACCACCATGATCACTGATGAGGTGGTATGCTGAGGACCATGAGCAGTTCCTTCTCCATCCTCTTCTCTTCCCATCACTCTGGTACAAGTTGATGTCGGTCTCATCTGTCCATAGGATGTTGTTCCAGAACTGGGAAGGCTTTTTTAGATGTCGTTTGGCAAACTCTAATCTGGCCTTCCTGTTTTTGAGGCTCACCAATGGTTTCCATCTTGTGGTGAACCCTCTGTATTCACTCTGGTGAAGTCTTCTCTTGATTGGTGACTTTGACACACATACACCTACCTCCTGGAGAGTGTTCTTGATCTGGCCAACTGTTGTGAAGGGTGTTTTCTTCACCAGGAAAAGAATTCTTCGGTCATCCACCACAGTTGTTTTCCGTGGTCTTCCGGGTCTTTTGGTGTTGCTGAGCTCACCGGTGCGTTCCTTCTTATTCAGAATGTTCCAAACAGTTGTTTTGGCCACGCCTAATGTTTTTGCTATCTCTCTGATGGGTTTGTTTTGTTTTTTCAGCTTAATGATGGCTTGCTTCACTGATAGTGACAGCTCTTTGGATCTCATCTTGAGAGTTGACAGCAACAGATTCCAAATGCAAATAGCACACTTGAAATGAACTCTGGACCTTTTATCTGCTCATTGTAATTGGGATAATGAGGGAATAACATACATCTGGCCATGGAACAGCTGAGAAGCCAATTGTCCCATTACTTTTGGTCCCTTAACAAGTGGAGGCACATATGCAAACTGTTGTAATTCCTACACCGTTCACCTGATTTGGATGTAAATACCCTCAAATTAAAGCTGACAGACTGCAGTTAAAGCACATCTTGTTCGTTTCATTTCACTGCTACTTCTCCCCAGTATGAGGACCCCACAAGTGACAGACTTTCCGGCAGCCTTGCCACATACAGGTCCCAAAATCCAATGACCACCTTAAGGTGGCTTAGGCAACCATCTTAGGGTGCCAGGATAGGGGGGGTGGTAAAATATGAACCTGCAGACACTTGCTGGGGATTTGGATTTTTAACAATGCTGCAAACTTGTTATTTCCCCCCACACTGCCCACCGCTATACAGCCGGGAGTGTGAGGACTTTAGTAATCCGAATGTCGGTTGTCATGTGGAAGTGATATAAGTGGCTGTGAAGTCACCTATCATTCCCACCACTGAGATGTGCCCCTCCCCCTGACACCATGTGGGACAGCAGAGCCCGGTGCTGTCATGGTGGGTGTCACTGGGAAGGACAGAGGGAGCTCAGCGGACCTCCTATACACAGACCAGGACATGACATGTACATTGGGGTGCCTACATAGGAACACAGTGACCCCCACACACGTTACATATCCGCGCACACGCCGGAGGGAGAGCAATGATTGGAGCACCAGTGCTCCTGTGTAACTCTATACTGATGACCTGGAGGGGCTATTAAAGCGTCCCAAGTGCACACAGTGTTACGGCTTGACATGTTGGGAATCCCATTTCCTCGGCACAACCTCATCTTTTATATTTCACCAGAAAATAGGTCATGAATTGCATTTATGTGCTCAGAAATAAACGTTACTATATTGTTCCTGAAATGTTGCCTTTCATAAACTGTTGTGCTAATATCATGTAACATAGAAAATGACAACTCCCAACATTGTATTATATCGGGTGTCTGCTATCAAAGAATACATCAGATTTGGGGTTTAGTGATCTTCAGGAATAAAATGATTTTTAAAAGGTGTAAACAAAGAATAAAAAATGTCCCCAGGACTCCATGGACCCCTTCATTCCACGCCGTCTCCAGGAACCGGGAAACCACAGAGAAGCCAAGTGTCCCCCGACTTTCTCTCCAGGCTGGGATTTCACTCTGCTTGGCGCCACCTACAGGGGAAGAAGCAGACTGCACCGGCCTACATCTGCTCTATGCTTTGTGTGATCAGGATGGCGGCCATTTCTCCCTGAACACAGAGCGCCCTAAACACGAGGTAAACGTGGTGCAACACTGAGCCCCGTCCAGCTGTAGTGTAGACTTTGACAGGCTGCAGGCAGCGGGGCTGGACGCTGTACCTGTGCCTACCAGGTGTATTATAATGCCAGCATTGCACCCACAGGGGCCGGACCCCCCATGTACAAGGGGCCTAAGAGATACCATCAGCTTGTGTCCCATTCCACCAGACTCCTAGAACTGGAAGAGGACATTTTTGGGGGGGGTGTTGTAGAAGAACCCAGACCACGGTATTGTGCGGTGAAAATATCATCCAACTTTATTCATCATATACATGTGACACTTTAACAACAGAAGAAAAGAGATTGTTTACATTTCAAGGATCTATTTATACCATTTAAATCATCTATATTAAGAAACTGATTAACATATGACACGCCCCTCATTAATACCAGCCCCGCCCACTTATGTAACCCTCTAAACATCCAAATCCCTGTAACTTCCCAGAAGACACTTTCATCTTTTATCCATAACAAGCTGATTGGGTACAAGAGAACCCCGAGCCCCTCCTGCTCATTCCCACACAAGTCCATGTCACCATCTACAAGGTGAGAGGACCTGAAAAAGAACAAGACCATGACCACCAGGACCATCGCCTGACTGAAGCCATGCTCACATTTCTTTCTAATGCTGCTTCTATGGTCTACTCAAATACAGATTTGGCAGATGTACATTCGTGTCTTCAAGGAGCTGATCAAACATGACCTGTGCTTGACTATCTTTTTTGGGGTCCAGAGGTGACATTAGGGGTCTGATAGACCTCTTGTGTTTCTTTAAAGAGGATCTGTGACCAGCAATATGTTATCACATGCGAGGCTATTAACCCCCTATATGGTAATAATAAAGTTCAGAGAAAGAAAAGTGTAAAGTAACACACTGTAAATGAAAAAACACACAAAACACATTTTAAAGGCCCCAGTTCCTGTATACATGAGCAATTGCAAGGGTTGGGTGCAGTTATGTAGGAAAACATCAATCACACTACACATTGTACATATCTCTGCACACACCAGAGGGAGAGGAATAACTCTAGGGCCATCATTCATGGTTCACTATATAAACTGATGACTGTAAAGGCTTTTAAAGCGTCACCTATGGACAATATTTGGTACTAAAGTTTGTCACCATTTAACAAATACGCACAATTTTTAAAGTTTGGCATGTTTGGTATCTATATACTTGATGCCAACCCAATATTTTACATTTCACCAAACAAATTGGGTCATATATTGTGTTTTTTGTGTATTAAAATGATCTTTCGTGGGATTTTTTTCCAGAAAATATGCATTTGATAAACAGCTGTGCTAATATCCTGTGACATAGAAAATGGGAACTACCACCATTATATTCTCCATGGTCTCTGCTTCAGAAAACAAAACTTTTGTGGGTTTCAAGTAATCTTCTGTTCTAAAATGTGAATGTAATCATGTGCATAAAAAAGCAAAATCAACTCAGCAAAACACACAACAGCAACAATGTGTACAATTATCATCAAATCTATAGTAGGAACTAATGGCCTAAAAAGCAAAGCCACCATATTACTCAACCAAGTTCCAACTAACCCCATCCAAGAAAATGGATCCCACTTCCCCCCACCCAGGTGACTGTTGGAACTCCTTTACCTTGTGTAGATATCTCCTTCTGAGATCCTCATGATCTAATATAAATGTACAACACTCTCTGACACCAGTTTGTAGACTCTGCATTGATCTTCTGAGAGATAGTCAGCCGCCATGCAGCTCTGTGACACAACCTTAGGTGATGGAGCCACTTCTGCTGTCAGCTCGGCTATACCATCAATGGTGTCATTGGTTATCTGATCCATGACTCCAGTACACCGGTTCATCTTACTTATCTTAGATTACTTAGATTCCCCATCCCGTCTATGAAGGGCTCACTGCATAAAACATCTCCACTCCAGAGAAAATGTTTCTTCTCACTGGAAGGTCAGGGGAGTATTGGGAGAAATTGAGGGTTTCCCTTACAGATATGGGGGAGGGGCAACATAACCTAAAGTACAGCTATGGGTGGAATTGAAGGGAAGACATTTTAGGGCGCTCCTTCCACACAAGAAGCAATATATCTGGAATGACTAGGAATCCATTAGACCAATGGAGATTAAACATTCTGCAATACATTGAGACACCATGAAATGTTACTGGCCTGTGATTGGCTCTCCTCTTGTTAGTGAAGTGAGACTCCCCTTGTCGGTGTCATTAATGGAAAGAAACCATGTGAAATGTTTCCCCCAAATCCAAAAAGGTGACCCCCTTGGGTAGGTAGCCATCCTACTATTCCTGATATGAGTTTGTAGTCCCTGTTACTACAGGAAACATGCGGGCGATCATTTACACCTTTTACAGCAGGACAGTAAATATCAGAACACAATTCAAACATCAGACCAACAGCAGGAAGTCTGCTAACTGAATGTGTAATGCAATCTGTCATTAGCATTCCCAGAGTTCCCTCTGCAACATAGTTGTATCAGCTGTTGGTCCTGTCTGTACATCTGTTATTTTCCCACCTTCTGTAACAGGGTGACAACCCTGATCATTCTGCAGGAACATTACACAGCAGCGTTGTCACCCTGTACAGGGAAGTCTTAGATAGATTATAAGTAAGACACACAACAAGTAAAGCCCAACTTCAGCTAACGCTTCTACAGCAGTTACAGCAACAGGTTCTCTATAAGGTCCAACCCCCATATGAATGACAAATGACAGTTGTGAGCACCCCCAGCAGTGTTATAGGATTTGCCCCAACCCCTCCAACTGCCATTTTTCCCGAAATACTTGGCCTTCTACAGGAAGTAGACAAAAAATATCTACTGGCAGGGATAACAAAAAAATAAAACAATAAGAGACTCGGAAAAACAAAACCTGCTCTGCTAATGACAGATTTCATTATTAATGTCATTAGTGATTTTGCCCATAGTTACACTTTGGTGCCAACGTTGTAATATTTCCAGGGAGAAGAAGTTTTCTTTACAAACTTTCCACCAAAAAGAGATGTGTGCACTCAGAGTGATTATTGTGAACCCCAATCAGAGGAATGTCAGTCCCCCGGAAGAAGTGGTAGGAATATGACCGCACACTCAGCACTTTGTAAGTTCAGATCTCTGGCAGTTGTATTGTGTGATTAGTCTATGGAGAGGAGTAATAGCTGGAAAGAGAAAACATGGAACAAGGATTTCTGATCTTCACCTGATGGAATCCCATTTGGCAGAACCACATGGAACACAAGTGGCCAGCTGGGCTTACGTTTTACTGCTGAATACATCCCCTAAATCAGCAGTAACTCAGTATTGGAAGGCCTGCATCAGCTTGGGATGTTGTTTTCTCACTGAACAGAGACTTCTTTCTAGCTGGTGTCACAGCCGCAGACCTGCCTGAAAGGTTGTCACCCATGAGATGATATCCTACCTCACAAACAACCCCTTTCCTCTCTCTGATCACAATCTCATCACCTTCACAGTCTCCTCATCTTCAAACACCTATCCCTCCAAATCAGCAATCACCTGCAGAAACCTTCACAACTTGAACCCTTCTCCTTTCCACTCTGCAACTGACCAACTCTATGACAGAATCTCTCCCCTGTCCTGCCCTGACCTGGCCACTGCTGTCTACAACAGTTCACTTTCATCCACATTAGACTCACTTGCTCCTCTAACATGAAGCATCAGGCCCCGCCCATTACAACCTTGGCAGACTGACAACACCAGAGATCTTAAACGACATAGTCGTGTGCTGGAGCGAATGTGGCGTAAAACCAAATCTCACCAAGCATTCACCCGATATAAATCTGCTTTCTTCACATACAATTCCTCCCTCCATGCTGCCAGACAAGCCTACTTTGTCACTCTCATCAATACCTTCTCATCCAGTCCTCGTCGTCTCTTCTCTACTTCTAACTCTCAACTTTCTCCACCTCCACCCAGTACCTCACTCACTGCTCACGAGATTGAAAATCATTTCAAAAACAAGATTGATGCAACTCGTAGGGACATCTCCACTGCACAGACATCCATCCCACTTAGCATACCTTATACTAAACCTCCCTTAACACTTTCCTCTTTTGACCTTCCTACTACCAAAGAGGTCACTAAGGTTTCCCAGAAGCCCGTCTCACTACCTGCCCCCAGGATCCTGTCCCCTCACAACTACTACGGTCACCCTCTTCTTCCATCCTATGCTCCCTCACTCACATCTTCAATCTCTCCCTCTCTACTGGTGCCTTCCCCTCCTCTCTAAAGCATGCGCACATCACTCCCATACTTAAAAAGCCCTCCCTGGACCCCACCAACCTGAACAACTTAACACCCATCTCCCTGCTGCCATTTACCTCTAAATTATTAGAACACTTAGTCTACAATTGCCTGAGCTCCTCCCACCTCACCAACAACCTTCTTGACCCTTTACAGTCTGGCTTTCGCTCACTACACTCCACTGACACTGCCCTACTAAAACTCACTAATGATCTACTAACAGCTAAAACCAATGGCCACTACTCCGTACTCATCCCAACCAATGGCCACTGCTCCATACTCATCCCAACCAATGGCCACTACTCCGTACTCATCCCAACCAATGGTCACTGCTCCGTACTCATCCCAACCAATGGCCACTGCTCCATACTCATCCCAACCAATGGCCACTACTCCGTACTCATCCCAACCAATGGCCACTACTCCGTACTCATCCCAACCAATGGCCACTACTCCGTACTCATCCCAACCAATGGCCACTACTCCGTACTCATCCCAGCCAATGGTCACTACTCCGTACTCATCCCAACCAACGGTCACTACTCCGTACTCATCCCAACCAATGGTCACTACTCCGTACTCATCCCAACCAATGGTCACTACTCCGCACTTATCCCAACCAATGGCCACTACTCCGTACTCATCCCAACCAATGGCCACTACTCCGTACTGATCCCAACCAATGGCCACTACTCCATACTCATCCCAACCAATGGCCACTACTCCGTACTCATCCCAACCAATGGCCACTACTCAGTTCTCTTACTACTTGACCTCTCTGCAGCTTTTGATACAGTTGACCATCCCCTCCTCCTCAAAAAACTCAACTCTTTTGGCCTCCAAGACTCTGCTCTCTCCTGGTTCTCCTCCTACCTATCGCAGTGCTCCATCAGCATTACCTATAACTCTGCCTCCTCCTCTCCACTCCCTCTTTCTGTAGGGGTCCCTCAAGGTTCCGTCCTTGGACCCCTACTCTTCTTCATCTACACCTCCTCCCTTTGTCACTTGATAAACTCCCATGGCTTTAAGTACCAACTCTATGCTAATAACACACAAATCTATCTTTCTACCCCTCACCTCACCCCTTCAGTCTCCTCCTCACCTCGCCCCTTCAGTCTCCTCTCGCATTACTAACCTACTAAGCTACATATCAGAATGGATGTCACTCCACTTCCTCAAACTCAATCTTTCCAAAACTGAGCTCTTAGTACTCCCTCCAGCCCGTGCCCCCTCCCCCGACTTCTCCATCAAGATCAATAACACAACCATCAGTCCCTCCCCTCATGCCAAGGTACTAGGTGTAATCCTAGACTCCCATCTGTCCTTTCAGTCCCAAATACAATCACTGTCCAAATCTTGTAGATTTCGCCTCCACAACAGCTTCAAGATATGGCCGTTCTTAACCTCGGAAACCACTAAGCAACTTATTCTCTCCCTTGTTATATCTTGCCTTGGATATTGTAACTCCCTCCTCATTGGCCGACCTCATTGCAGGCTATCCCCTCTTCAGTCTATCATGAATGCTGCTGCCAGACTCATCCACCTTACTAACCGTTCTGTATCAGCCACCCCTCTCTGCCAATCCCTCCACTGGCCTTCACTCAGTGTCCTACACCCCTCTCTGCCAATCCCTTCACTGGCCTCCATTCAGTGTCCTCCACACCCCTCTGCCAATCCCTCCACTGACCTCCATTCATTGTCCCCCACCCCCCTCTGCCAATCCCTCCACTGGCTTCCCATTGCCCAATGGATAAAATTCAAAACATTAACAATAACATATAAAGTCATTTATAACTCTGCCCCAAATTACATCACCAATCTTGTCTCCAAATATCACCCAAACCGTACTCTCCGCTCCTCACACAACCTCCTGCTCTCTAGCTCCCTTGTCTCCTTCTCCCATGCTCATCTCCAGGACTTCTATAGAGCTTCCCCCATCCTCTGGAATGCTCTACCCCAATTTATCAGACTATCGCCTACTCTGCTCACTTTTAGGCAATCTCTGAAAACCTCTCTCTTCAGGGAAGCATATCCTGCCCTCAACTAATAATGGAATCTTCTATTCTTCCTACCAGTCCATCCCCCACATTTACTACCTGTTGTACCACTAGCCCTCCCTCCTAGATTTTAAGCTCTGAGCAGCAGGGTCCTCCTATCCCTCTTGTATTTAACTGTATTGTTGCTGTATTGTCTCCCGTTATATTGTAAAGCGCTGAGCAAACTGTTGGCGCTATATAAATCCTGTATAATAATAATGAGAGGAGATGAAATGTGGAAAGAAGGCATTGATAATGGGAGAGGAGATGGAACATGTAATGGGAGGAATGGACAAGGTGGGCTTAGCTGGAGACCTCAAGCCTGGCTGATCATGTATCAATAGTCAGAAGAACTTGGAATGGACTCTCCCACTGAGGCTTCAGAGACTTGGTTAGCTGACAATAGACCCCATCCTAGTCTCTGGTACTGAGGCAGTGTTGGTCATGTATTACCTCAGGATCCAGAAATGAAGAAAATGCTTGGAAACACAACTCAGTTGGTGAATCATGAAAATGCATTGCATGTTCATTCAAAGCTCCATGATAAAGATGAGAATCATGAGGGAAGCTGTTCAGTTATTGATGCTTATCTTAAAAAAATTGTCAAAAGATAAAATATTGAAATCCCTTCTAGTTGTGTATTGATGGAGATAAGCACTAAACTCAGTTCATCCAATCATTACATTCCAGTTTGCACAGATTTTAGTTTGTTTCTCTTAAAGTAACATTTTATCTTCTCCCTTCTTCTCTAGTTTGTGGGATGACATTGGGGATGTGAAACTAACTTGTGACACCTGAAACTTATTTAATATCTCTTTTTGTCCAGTATTTAATCTATGCAGAAATTTGTGAATCCTCCGGTGATAGATTAGACCGGCATTAACTGTAAAAGTTTTGTCACATTAAGAGCATTAAAATGGCTTCTCTCCAGTGTGAATCCTCTGGTGTGTGATAAGACTTGACTTCCGTGTAAAAGCTTTATCACATTCAGAACACTGATATGGCTTCTCTCCAGTGTGAATCCTCTGGTGTGTGATAAGATTTGACTTCTGTGTAAAAGCTTTATCACATTCAGAACACTGATATGACTTCTCTCCAGTGTGAATCCTCTGGTGTGTGATAAGATCTGACTTCTGAGTAAAAGCTTTATCACATTCAGAACACTGATATGGCTTCTCTCCAGTGTGACTCCTCTGGTGTCTGATAAAATATGACCTCCGTGTAAAAGCTTTATCACATTCAGAACACTGATATGACTTCTCTCCAGTGTGAATCCTCTGGTGTGTGATAACACTTGACTTCACTGTAAAAGCTTTATCACATTCAGAACACTGATATGACTTCTCTCCAGTGTGAATCCTCTGGTGTGTGTTAAGATTTGACTTCACTGCGAAAGCTTTATCACATTCAGAACACTGATATGACTTCTCTCCAGTGTGAACTCTTTGGTGTACTATAAGGTATCTCTTGCTTGTAAAAGTTTTGTCACATTCAGAACAATGATATGACTTCTCTCCATTGTGAACCTTCTGGTGTGTGATATATTTTCTCTCCATTGTAATATCTCCAAACAAGAAGTAGTTTGAAATGACTCCTCTTATGTATACTTGGGTTGGACTTTATTGTAAAGTAATTGTCACTTCCAGAACACAGAAATTCCTTTTCTCCTGTTGTCCTCTGAGGCTGGATCAATGTGGAAGAGGATCCAAACCATGACTTTTAGAACACAGATATGACTTGTATCCCGTGTGAATCCTCCAGTGAGCTGCAATAAAGACTTTCAGTCAATTAAGACACCCATATGTCTTGTTTTCCATGTGACTCAGCTGTATTCATGAAGACCAACATGAACGAAAACTTGGCTCATCAATCCACCTGTACAAAAAAAAAAATTAAAATCCTATATAAAGGGCTACATAAAGTTGCTTTCTATTTTTAACCCCCCTGGCGGTATTCCCGAGTGTAGCTCGGGGTAAAGTTTCAGCACCACAAGCGGTAACCTCGAGCTACACTCGGGAATACACTGCAGCGTTGCTCCGGGATCTCTTCTTCACTTACCTTGTCCTGCACTCCCGCGATTTCCCCCCTGCAGTGTCCCTGGCCATTTCCTCCAGCCGATGCCAGCATCTGTCTTCCGGGTTCTGTTCCCTGCGACGTCGGGACATACGGGGGACGGAACTGGCAGGAAATTTAAAAAATATCAAAAAGTGACATTCACTAAATACACTAAAATCACATCGTATAACATTCCTGTATCAAACCATTTCACATACATTTTGTCCCGAGTGCTTTGTCCGGCGCCCTGCCGGCATTGTTACTGTTCTTTCTGCCTGGAAACTGAGAAACGTCCATGGCGCCCAAAAAGCGTCCCGTTAGGTCAAAAGCGGTTTTAGACCGGCTAAAGAACAGCGATAGTAAATCAGAACCACTTGCAGAATTGAGTGATAATGATTGGTGGGGGAAATTCCTCATCAGACACTGAAAACGATTCTGCGACTGAGCTCAGCGATGGACGAACTTGGCGCTATATTTCACATTTCAGTGTTTTTGGTTTGATTATATTATTGAATTACATTTATTATTATTATATTATTATTTTTATGATCATTTATTAAATTATAATTTATGATTTCCTGTTTCAAATTTTAACATCCCCGGGATGTTTACTAGACTCTTGTTCGGACAGATTTCAGTGAGTTATTCCTAAGAATTACAGCCTACAATAAAAAAAATACATATTTCCATGCAAAAAAATTTACCGCTTTGAGCACAGAAATACGGACATAATCAGACTGCTAGGGAGGTTAATGTTCATTACTAAATATATCTTATGAATAGATAGAATATGTACAGCATTATCTACAGTATTTTTTAATCAAATATATTTTATTAATAAAGTTTCTAAGTGCGCACAGTATTCCCAACATTCAGCCCAGACAATGGAGTCATACATTCTCACGTATAGGCAGTTGTGGCACTGTTACAGATCATACAGAACAATAACTTGCTTTGTCTATGGTGTCACTTTTACCTTTTATAAACAAATGAACAGAGAAAAGAAGAAACAACCTAGAACAATTCAGCTGTACACGGCAAGTAACTCCCCCCAGTACATACATAGATAGCTGACACCAATCAATGGGGCCCGTTTCTACAGGATCATAACCCAAGTATGGGTCTCCAATGTAGTCACCATTCAGTAGCATACAACTGGCCATTCTCCTTCTATGGGGCTAAAAAAGCTAAAATTTTTAAAACCTATGATGTTAATGTGGAGATCACCTGCTCAATCCACTGGTGTCTGCTGGGAGTTTGAGATGATAGCCAAGATCGGGATATTTTTTGTGGTCAAGCAGCCTCACTATTGCTATATGACTTGTAATAGGAGGAGGTGTAAATAATTCCTCCTCTATTGAGACCAAGAGGCACACCCGAGGAATATTGAACACCAACATTACAATACTGGTCATATCGTTCCACTTTTTGAATAATTTTGGACATCTCCAAAACATATGTATCAAATCCCCGACATCAACACTACAATTGGGGTCATAAGGGGAAATCCCTCCTGTCCTAGCTGAACAATTGGGCTGGAGTCCTGAAAGATCTATGCAAAAGAAATGACTGAGTTTCTGTGAAGAGGACAGAGAGATGAGAGGTATGGAGGTCACAATCACCTCCCACCACTCTCTCTTATTTTCTCTGTTTCCCATTTCTTTCTATAAGTCTTCGGTAAGAGTCAAAAGACTGGAATAAATATATGAGAGATCATGCCTTTCCCACTGGTGCCATCTGAAGCCCATTAACAAGTGTGAGAGTGTCAGGAATGGACTTGCTAATGGTGATGGGACTCACCTGCCTTGTGGGCTGCAGTACCAGGGCTGGCCAGCGGGTGCTCTCAGCAACCAGAGACTCACTCCTGCAATCGGTCATCACCTGAGGCTGATTGCAGGAGGTGTATTTAAGGAATGGCCTGGCCTGTGATCAGTGCCTTGATGTATGTTTCCCATGAGCCCCTGTATCTTGTTATCGGTGCCTGCTTTGATCCTGATCCTGCTGACTGTGTCCTGCACTGACCCCTGGCTCTTTACATGACTACTCTCTGCCTGCTCCTCCTGTACCTACCTGCCTGATAGTTACCGACCCGCCCTGCCTGACTATGCTTGTGTTCCTACACATATTGGGACTAGCTTAAGGTTTGGTTTTGCGCTGTGTTCTGTGTATTGTGTAACCTTAAATAAATTATATTACTTTTACACCATCCTTGAGCCTGCGTTTCCCTGTGTCAGTCCACACATCTCTGGTCATACCTGGAGCCCTGACAGAGAGTGATGTGAAATCTGTATCTGATGGAAGTAGCAACTGATGGATGGGATCTAATGTGTCTACTAAGTCCCACCTGGTAAGATGTTGAAGTTGGGCAGCTATAATATAAAGTCTAACATTTGGTATTGCTAGGCCTCCTTGGTCCTCACCATACTGTAGAGTAGTGAGTTTGATTCTAGCTGACGGCTTCTTCTAAATGAGTTCTCCAAACTGAGAGTCTATACTGGAGAACCACTTACGAGGTGTCCACATGGGAGAATTGTGGAGTATATAGAGGAATTGTGGGGTCCATATCTTCTCTTGTTCATAGATTTTATTGGAAAGAGATAATAGTTTTACAAGGAGCTGATAACAATGTGATTGCAGGACTCACCAACAGTAAGTCAGAAGGGGTACAACCCTTAGAGGTAACGTACAGGTTGTAATTTGTACACTACAAATAATATCTTCATACATTAAAGTGGAGTTCCAGTGAAAATAAAAAAAAATAAAAGTCAGCAGCTGCAAAAACTGTAGCTGCTTACTTTTAAAAGACGGGCACTTACCTGTCCCTCGATCTCGTGGTGTCCTCCCCGCAGCCAGTTTCACGGGCCACCCTGTGTTTCCAGTGCCGGCATCTTCAGTGTGAGCACCCAGCTGTGACCGCTTGCGGCTTCACATCCGGGTGCCCACTGAGCATGTGCGAGTATCTCTGTGCTTTGTGAATGGCCCTGTAGTCTTCTAGGACCTTTCATGTGTCCCAGAAGACTACAGGGAGGGAGGGAGGGGGGAGGACAACTTCCGCTTCTGATCACCTAGGTGATTGCAGCAGAAGTGGGAGCGGGTACCTGTCAATTTCGGTTACCCCCCCAAAAAGGTGCCAGTGGGGTCCTTAATCACTTGCCTACCAGGCACTTATACCCCCTTCCTTACCAGGCCAATTTTCAACTTTCAACGTTGCCACACTTTAAATGACAATTGTGCGGTCATGCAACATTGTACTCATTTTTAGCATTTTTTTGACACAAATAGAGCTTTCTTTTGGTGGTCTTTACTCCCCGCTGGGTGTTTTATTTTTTGTGCTATAAACAAAAAAAGAGCAAAAAATTAAAAAAAATAAGTTTCTTTGTTTCTATTATAACATTTTGCAAACAGGTCATTTGTCTCCTTCACTGATGTGCACTAATAGGCAGCACTGATAGGCAACACTAATGAGGCGGCACTGATAGGCAGCACTGATATGTGGCACTGATAGGCAACAATGATAGGCGGCACTGATAGGCAGCACTGATAGGCAACACTGATAGGCAGCACTGATGAGGTGGCACTGATAGGTGCCAGTGGGGTCCTTAACCACTTGCCTACCAGGCACTTATACCCCCTTCCTTACTAGGCCAATTTTCAGCATTGTCGCACTTTAAATGACAATTGCGCGGTCATGCAACATTGTACTCATTTGAAATTTTTATCATTTTTTTTACACAAATAGAGCTTTCTTTTGGTGGTATTTACTCCCCACTGGCTGTTTCATTTTTTGCGCTATAAACAAAAAAAAAAGCAAAAAATTTGAAAAAAAAGTTTCTTTGTTTCTATTAAAATATTTTCCAAACAGGTAATTTTTCTTCTTCACTGATGTGCGTTGATGAGGCTGCACTGATAGGCAGCACTAATGTGGCGGCACTGATGATGGGTACTGATAGTTGTCACTGATTGGCAGCACTGCTGGGCGGCACTGCTGGGCGGTACTGGTGGGCAAAGGTGGGTGGCACTGCTGGGCACTTGTGGGCGGAACTGGTGGGTGGCGCTGCTGGGCACCGATCCTCAGGGCACTGATCATAAGTGCCCTGATGATCCCTCCTCTGACAACTGCTGGCAGTACCTTCCTCATGCTCTGACAGCGTGAGGAAAGTGCAGCTGAGCACCAGCAACTGCAATTCCCGATGACCAGCGTGTCATAGGACACAGCAATCATGGAGATCGCCAGGTTCATGCCCCCGGGGGCATGCAGGAGAGCACATTCTGGGAGGACATCATATGAGATTTCTACATGGCAAATAATTTCCTAGCAGGTGTAGTAGAGTCATAGAAATCCAACAGACCCAACAGTCATGACATGCATGCTGCTGATTCTGTGTCATTGAATCACTCATTGAAAGGGGCGTGTTCACAATAATAGCCGTGTGGAGTTCTATTAGTGAGGTCATTCATTCTTTGATAAACAGGTGGCAATTATTGCCCTTATTTAAGGAAGGAAGGCAGCAAATGTTGGACATGCTGGTTACAGTGCATTTCTCTCTGAAATTCTGAGGAAAATGGGTCGTTCCAGACATTGTTCAGAAGAACAGCGTACCTTGATTAAAAAGTTGATTGGAGGGGAAAACATATAAAGAAGTGCAGAAAATGATCGGCTGCTCAGCTAAAATAATCGCAAATGCTTTAAAATGGCAACCAAAACCTGAAAAACGTGGAAGAAAGCAAAAAACTACCATTGGAATGGATAGAAGAATAGCCAAAATGGCGCGGACTCAGCCAACAATCAGCTCCAGGAAGATGAAAGAAGGTGTGACGTTCCCTGTGAGGACTGTTACAATTAGAAGACGCCGATGTGAAGCCAAGCTATCTGCAAGAAGTCCCCGCAAAGTCCCACTGTTGGAAAAAAGACGTGTGCTGAGGTTACAATCTGCCAAAG
Source organism: Staurois parvus (assembly GCF_062004578.1). Classification (NCBI taxonomy): domain Eukaryota; kingdom Metazoa; phylum Chordata; class Amphibia; order Anura; family Ranidae; genus Staurois; species Staurois parvus. Next base: position 968,749 of record NW_028317868.1, on the reverse strand, counting down.
AGCACATTGACTGGCCTAAAGAGAAATGGGGCAACATTTTGTGGACTGATGGAAGTAAGATTGTTCTTTTTGGGTCTAGTGGGCGGAGACAGTTTGTCAGACGACCCCCAAACACTGAATTCAAGCCACAGTACACTGTGAAGACCGTGAAGCATGGTGGTGCAAGCATCATGATATGGGGATGTTTCTCATACTACGGTGTTGGGCCTATTTATCGCATACCAGGGATCATGGATCAGTTTGAATCCATCAGAATACTTGAAGAGGTCATGCTGCCTTATGCTGAAGAGGAAATGCCCTTGAAATGGGTGTTCCAACAAGACAACGACCCCAAACACACCAGTAAACGTGCAACATTTTGGTTCCAGACCAACAAGATGTACGTTATGGAGTGGCCAGCCCAATCCCCGGATCTTCATCCAATAGAAAACTTGTGGGGTGACATCAAAAATGCAGTTTCTGAGGCAAAACCAAGAAATAGAGAAGAACTGTGGAATGTGGTCCAATCATCCTGGGCTGGAATACCTGATCACAGGGGCCAGAAGTTGGGTGACTCCATGCAACACAGATGTACAGCAGTTCTCAGAAACAGTGCGACTACAACCAAATATTCATGAAGTCATTCAAAGGAAAGCAAAATCTTCAAACATTTCTCAGTTTATATTTTTTTTTAGAGGAACAACACAAATTTGATGTATTTTTCTTCATGTTGTGATTTGGAATAGAATGTGTCGTGTTCCCAATGCATTTGTGTGGATGGAAATAAAAGCTATTAGAAGGATTTTCAGCTTTAGTCACTTTTTCCAACACACTGCTATTATTTTGAACACAACTGTATATGGTATGAAGTGTAAGGTGGTGGAGCTGGTAGCTGTGTATATAAAGGTGGAAATCAAACCTCTGACATGGGGGTCACATTTACATATGTTATGTGACAGTAGGCAGGTGAAATCACCTGGTTGCGATAGGAGTCCCAGAGTGGCTGGTCCAGCCCCATAGTGTTGGTGCCCAAACCGGATGGGAGCTGGCGATTTTGTAACGACTTCCGACAGTTAAATAAAGTTACAAAGTTTGACACCTACCCCATGCCGAGGATAGATGAATTAATCGACCGTCTGGGAGCAGCCCGGTACATGACGACGCTCGATTTGACCAAAGGATATTGGCAGATACCCCTAGCTGAGTCAGCAAAGGAGAAGACTGCATTTGTAACCCCAGAAGGTTATTCCAGTATAGAAGAATGCCGTTCGGGTTACAGAATGCACCGACTACCTTTCAGCGCAAAATGGATCAAATTCTTCGCCCCCATCAGAAGTATGCTGCAGCTTACCTGGACGATGTGATTGTCCATAGCGCAGATTGGGCCTCACATTTGCCAAAAGTTCAGGCTGTACTAGACTCAATACGGAAAGCTGGGTTTACGGCCAACCCAAAGAAGTGTATGATTGGACAGGAAGAGGCCAGGTACACCATTGGGAGAGGAGTAAAAAAACCCCAGATCAACAAAGTTGAAGAGATAGAGTTGGCCACGCCCAAACAACAAGAAGCAGGTACAGGCTTTTCTAGGTATTGCTGGCTACTATTGGGGATTCATTTTCCATTTTGCTTCTCTGGCAGTGCCCCAACCAACTTGACAAAAAGGAAGGAGTCAGTCGTGGGTAAGTGGTCCCCGGAGGCTGAAGCAGCATTTCAGTCTTTAAAAAGGGCCTTATGTAGCCAGCCAGTTCTATACTCACCAGACTTCTCAAAAGACTTTGTGGTCCAGACGGATGCATCCGATGTTGGCTTAGGAGCAGTGTTGTCCCAGGTTTGGAAGGGGGAGGAGCACCCGGTAATCTACCTGAGCAGAAAGCTTAAGTCCCACAAGGAAAATTACATCATGATTGAGAAGAAGTGTTTAGCAGTAAAGTGGGCTCTAGATTCCCTGCGGTACTATCTGCTAGGCAGACATTTTGACCTAGTCACGGATCACGCTCCCTTGAAATGGATGGCTCAAAATAAAGAGATCAATAGAAGGGTAAATAGGTGGTTCCTGGCCCTACAAGAATTTAACTTCACGGTAAAGCATCGCCCTGGAGTTCAGATGGGAAATGTGGATGCTTTATCCCGGGTTCATGCCTGCCTGGCTACTGGTGTTACAACCCCAAGGCTGAAACAAGAGGGGGGGTATGTGACAGTAGGCAGGTGAAATCACCTGGTTGCGTCCTGGATGGACGATACATCTGTCCAAGGTTTAGGCTATATAGGGATTTGTTCCACTAGGGGGGAAGCGCTGAGTCCTTCAGCACTGAGGTAATGAGCCCAGCTGAAGATAGTGCGCTCATTAAGGCCTTGATAAAACTTCCCAGCCTGCTTAGGGAGTTGCTCCAACCTGGAACCAGATCTGTGCCTGAACTGACTGGGGAGCAACATCCTATCTGTGTGCAGTGAGACAAAAGCCTGTGTGGCTAAGCCTCCAACTAACAGGGGCTAGGTATAGCATCAGGCTATACCTGGTGGATAGCTAGGGAAGCTATGTTGTACAGTAAGTATCCAAGTTGGCCAGGATTTGATGTTTCTTATTATTTTTATGTTTTTCTGTAAATATTGTAAATAAACTGCACCTTTTTGTTTTTTTCACCTCCACTGTTGTGCTGTGCCTGTGTTTTGTGTTGTGAACCCATCCAGGGGGTCACACACACCTGCTGCCGAGTGAACCCCGTTACAGTGTTCAAACCTTGTCATGTCTAGGAGGGAGGGGGTTGGTGTGTAAGTGGGAGGAACAAAAGTGATTGACCTGAAGATATCTAAAATTTTCAGGTATAGATATTTTGTGGGAGTCACATAGGGTTTGGAAGGGTATAAAGGAGTCTGGTGCTGTGAAATTGTAAGTTTGAACTAGACTATTATTATTATTATACAGTATTTATAAAGCGCCAATAGTTCGCTCAGCGCTGTACATTACACAGGGGGACAGAACATGTGACAGAACAATACCAATACAATACATGAGGGGATCGAGGGCCCTGCTCTTTCGAGCTTACAATCTAGAAGGGAGGGGATAGTGGTACAGGAGGAGATAGCTGTGGGGGATGGAGTGGTAGGAAGAGTGGAGGAGGTCGGCAAGTTAGCAGGGGGTGGGGTAGGCTTCCCTGAAGAGGTGGGTTTTCAGGGTGCGCCTAAAGGAGAGGAGAGTAGGTGATAATCTGATGGGTTGGGGCAGGGAGATCCAGAGGATGGGTGACACCCTGGAGAAGTCCTGGAGGTGGGCATGGGAGGAGGAGACTAGCTCTAGGACAAGCATGAAAAGAAGATGGAGGCATCCATGCTGGATAAAAGCCTGGATTGAGGAGGTATGCCATGAGTGGGTTATGGGGTGACTGAAAGGTGTATCAGAACTTTAGACTGTCCCAGATAGATGGGTAGTGTGACGGAGCGTAGGCAGGACAGAACACACAGAGTAGATGGCAAACGCACAAAGCTTTATTGAGACAAACAGATGGCAGTCACCGAATAGGGAAGTTCACAGGGAGGGTGAATACGCCAGTCCAGGATGACACGGAAGGACCAACACACTTAAAGTCCAGCACCGAGAGCCAAAGGAGAGTCTCTGTAGCCAGTAAAGTCTTCCCCAGCTCTGGGAGAAGGGGGGTCCTAGGAAGCCTTGGGTCTCTGCCAAGCCTGGCCACGAAAGGTCCCGGCCACAGCTCTCGGGCTCCTTCCGTCAGCTACCCAGTGGTGAATACCTTGGGAGCTCTGCATCAGCTTCTGCATCGGAGCCCCCTAGTCAACTAGGCAACCGGGGGGGGGGGGGCAGAGCTAGGGTGGCTCAAGCTTGCCTTAGGAATTCCTTTCATATTTGCAGGAGGGGGGAGGGGCATGGATGAGATATGGCAGAGAGAGAGCATGGACAGAAAAGGGGCTGGGGGGGCAGCTGTGACAGGTAGTGTTGAGTAATTAAGTCTTGTAGTGAGCGATGGTCTCTGGAGTGTAGCCATAGTAAATCTGCTGACTCTATAGCGACCCATGGGGGGGGGGGTCACTTTTACTGCATGATATTTAGGGAGTTGAGCAAGATGTGCAGCTTGGAAATATTTTGCAAAGTTCAGAAGCCCCAGACCACTCTAAGTTTCGGTGAGGTACGGATGGACCTGGGCAGATGCAGTTTACAGTGCCCCATACATAAGTGGTGGCACGACACTAATATGCAGAGGAAACAAAAAGGTATATATATGCGTAGGACCCAATAAAGATATAATATTTTGGGCAGAATTGTCATTTTTTACAATCATGATACAACCCATCCATGAGAGGGGTAGTCTGGACCAGGATGTCATAAGATTAGTAAGGTGTGTTAACAAAGGAGGGTAGTTAGCAGAATATAGAATATTGAGGTCTGCCATCAGCTTGGGTCCTAAATCAGTAATATATTGACTGGACCAAGAGAAGGGTGGAGGACGTTGTAGATGTGACACAGTTAAGGAGGGTAGAGAGATATGAAGAGCTGTAGACTTTTTGGGATTCACAACCAGGTCCAAAATTGCTGCAAATTGGTCCAGGCATTGGAGAAGGTTGGGTGCTGAGATCAAAGGAGAAGACATGAAGAGGAGATTGTCATCAGAGAAAAAGCATAACTTATGATGATGACCGCCAAGTTCTAATCCTTTAATATTTGTGTTAGTTCTTATCAGCTGTGCTAAAGGTTCATTCGCTAGAAAAGGAGGGGGGGGGGGGCAGCCTTGCCTCATTCCCCTTTGTATGGAAAAAAAGTCTGACTTGTAACCCACGTACCTCAAGTAAGCCCTTGGGGAGGTGTAAAGGGGTGATATCCATTGGAGTCAAAGGCTTTTTTTATGTCTAAGGAAAGGAAACAGCCGGGTATGCGGCGTATGCAAGCTGCATGTTCTAGCAAAATCACTCTGTGGTCTCGGCTTGGCAGAGGGGGGTTAAAACCCATCTGATCCTTGTGTATCAAGGTGCCTATGATGGAGTTCAGCCATGCAGATAGGATTTTTCTAGGATTTTAACATCCAAGTTAAGAAGGGAGATTGGTGTGTAATGAAGCCATGTGGTGTGATCTGATTGGGGTTCAGGTAGCATAGAAATGACTGCTGTTAGGGAGTCTGAGCAGAAAGAATAACCTTTGAGTAAGGCATTAAATGCATTAACCAATAAAGGTGGAAGGAGGTTAGTAAATATTTGGAATATAGGGCTGTAAGCTGTCTGGGCCAGGCCGCTTATTAGACTTTAGGGACTTGATGGAGTTTGGGACCTCAAGTTCTGTAATAGGTGTTTCCAGGGAAGAACATTGAGAAGCTGAGAGTGTTGGTAGAGATAGGCTTGAGAAAAGTCCAGTGGTCTGCGATTCATCATAGGAGCCGGTCTCAGAGTATAATTCTGCTAGATGTTTGAGGAAGACCTGTAAAATTTTATTAGGATGGCTGGTGTGTGAAGTTTTTGTAATCTTTAAATGGACAAGTCTGTGTGTGTGGTCTGAGGTTCGCAGTCCCAGGGCTAGAAAAGTGTCAGGTTTGTTTGTGTTCATATAATGTTCATGCCTGGATTGGCGTAGAACTTTTTCATCTGATTCTGTCAAGAAAACATCTATTTCTAGCCTGGTCTTGTCCAGGACAATCTATGAGAAGGTGAGGGGTCTGATTGGAAGGCTTTGTTGGCCTGGTGAAATGAGGTTTCTAAGCGGTGATGGATTGCTCGCTGTCCTTTCTTGAGATGTGAGGCTTGGCTGATACAGGCTCCTCTAATTACAGACTTATGGGCTTCCCAAAAGGTCAGGAGAGAGATGTCATCAGTTGTGTTATGTGTCAGGTATTCTTTGATGGCTAGTTCAATGTCCAGTCTGTGGGATGGGTGGGCCATTTAGACTCCATGTAGTGCTAGTTTGTTGGGGTACTAAGGAGGAGAGGGTCAAGAGGACAGCTTTGTGACCAGTCCAGGGGTAAGGTATGATGGTTCAGGATAGGAGGGCTGGGGACATACCTCTAGTCAGAAATATATGGTCAATGTGGGAGAAAGTTTTCTGTGGATATGAGTAGTATGTATAGTGTCTTCTAGCTGGGTTATCTTCTTGCCATGTGTCTATGAGAGAGCGTTGGTGGAGTTGTTGCTGGAAGGAGGATGTGGATGGATAAGAGGTTATGGGGGATTTGTCTAGAAAGGGATAAACTATCTGATTGGAATTGCAACATTGTAAAATTGTACCTAATTTATGGGAATCTATTACTTGTAGCAAATGGGAGTTAGGATTGGGGCATAGTATGAAGCTATAGTGACCTCTGAGTCAAGGAGGTGACCCACTAGAAAATATAATGGCCCTCTGGGTCCCAGATCCCTGCCTTGGGTGTAAAGGGAGTAGAGCAGTGGAAAGCTTTGAGTACACCTGTGTGTTTAGTTGCGGCAGAAGCCATATAAACCTGTGGGTAGGAAGAGCTGAGATATTTCGGCATATGGCTGGCAGTATAATGAGTCTCCTGCAGGCACACCACATGTGCATTGGCATGGGCAAAGGATTTGAAGGCCTTAATTTTTTTATTCCCCGAACATTCAGGGTAAGTATATTTATTGGAGCCATGATAAAGGACAGATACAAAGCTGATTGTAGGTGTCGCATCATGGTGACATCATCACCCCTGGGACAGGAATAAGAGAAAGAAAGAAGAGAAAAGTGGGGGAAGCAAGGTTAGTAAAGAGAGAGAAATGTCTGACAGAACAGGTCAGGAGGCCAAAAGGCCATGATGTGAAAACAGGTAGGTTGTCCATCTGTCTATGTCACTGGGATATAAATGGACGGGAAAAAAACAGTCCTGGGCAGGCCCAACTCAGGCTACCAAGGAAAATGTGGGGGAGCAGTGAACATCTTCAGAAGCCACAGAGGCCAAAAACAGGATAATAAACATCCGTTGTATAGAGGATAGAGATGAGTGGATCGAAGTAGGTAGTGGAATTCGTTTCGAATATTAGAAAAATTTAGATTCGCGCCGAATCCGAAAATTAGCATACTTCGGATGCGCGAATCAAAATTTTTCCTAAAATGGCGGCGACATGTGCAGCGACGGAGCGGGGATGTCTGGGAAGGCGCGCAGACAAGGCGCGCTGACCCATAATGCATTCATTCATGACATGTGATCGCATTAGCCAATCAGCAGCCAGCCAGCCAGCACTGTGTAATGGTCGAGCTATAAATGGCGGCCATTTTAGAATTCTCCATTTGCCTCCAGTCATTCAAGAGAGGCAGACCTGGCTGTATTGAGGGAGAGAGTTAGGGACACAGAAACGTTACTTAGGGACACAGAAACGTTACTTAGGGCCACAGAAACGTTACTTAGGGCCACAGAAACGTTACTTAGGGCCACAGAAATGTTACTTAGGGCCACAGAAACGTTACTTAGGGCCACAGAATCGTTACTTAGGGCCACAGAAACATTACTTAGAGCCACAGAAGCGTTACTTAGGGCCACAGAAACGTTACTTAGGGCCACAGAAACGTTACTTAGGGCCACAGAAACGGTACTTGGGGCCACAGAAACGGTACTTAGGGCCACAGAAACGTTACTTAGGGCCACAGAATCGTTACTTAGGGCCACAGAATCGTTACTTAGGGACACAGAACAGTTACTTAGGGCCACAGAAACGTTACTTAGGGATACAGAATTGTTACTCAGGGACAGACACTGAATTGTTACTCAGGGACAGACACATAATTGTTACTCAGGGACAGACACATAATTGTTACTGAGGGACACAGAATTGTTACTGAGGGACACAGAATTGTTACTGAGGGACACAGAATTGTTACTCAGGGACAGACACTGAATTGTTACTCAGGAACAGACACAGAATTGTTACTCAGGGACAGACACAGAATTGTTACTGAGGGACACAGAATTGTTACTGAGGGACACAGAATTGTTACTCAGGGACAGACACAGAATTGTCACTCAGGGACAGACACAGAATTGTTACTCAGGGACAGACACAGAATTGTTACTCAGGGACACAGAATTGTTACTCAGGGACACAGAATTGTTACTGAGGGACACAGAATTGTTACTGAGGGTCACATAATTGTTACTGAGGGACACATAATTGTTACTCAGGGACACATAATTGTTACTCAGGGACACAGAATTGTTACTCAGGGACAGACACAGAATTGTTACTGAGGGACACAGAATTGTTACTGAGGGACACAGAATTGTTACTGAGGGACACAGAATTGTTACTCAGGGACACAGAATTGTTACTGAGGGACAGACACAGAATTGTTACTGAGGGACACAAAATTGTTACTGAGGGACACAGAATTGTTACTCAGGGACAGACACAGAATTGTTACTCAGGGACAGACACAGAATTGTTACTCAGGGACAGACACAGAATTGTTACTGAGGGACACAGAATTGTTACTGAGGGACACAGAATTGTTACTGAGGGACACAGAATTGATACTGAGGGACACAGAATTGTTACTCAGGGACACAGAACTGTTACTCAGGGACAGACACAGAATTGTTACTGAGGGACACAGAATTGTTACTGAGGGACACAGAATTGTTACTCAAGGACAGACACAGAATTGTTACTGAGGGACACAGAACTGTTACTCAGGGACACAGAACTGTTACTCAGGGACACAGAACTGTTACTCAGGGACACAGAACTGTTACTCAGGGACAGACACATAATTGTTACTGAGGGACACAGAATTGTTACTGAGGGACACAGAATTGTTACTCAGGGACAGACACAGAATTGTTACTCAGGGACAGACACAGAATTGTTACTGAGGGACACAGAATTGTTACTGAGGGACACAGAATTGTTACTGAGGGACACAGAATTGTTACTCAGGGACAGACACAGAATTGTTACTCAGGGACAGACACAGAATTGTTACTGAGGGACACAGAATTGTTACTGAGGGACACAGAATTGTTACTGAGGGACACAGAATTGATACTGAGGGACACAGAATTGTTACTCAGGGACACAGAACTGTTACTCAGGGACACAGAACTGTTACTCAGGGATAGACACAGAATTGTTACTGAGGGACACAGAATTGTTACTGAGGGACACAGAATTGTTACTCAAGGACAGACACAGAATTGTTACTGAGGGACACAGAACTGTTACTCAGGGACACAGAACTGTTACTCAGGGACACAGAACTGTTACTCAGGGACAGACACAGAATTGTTACTGAGGGACACAGAATTGTTACTGAGGGACACAGAATTGTTACTCAGGGACAGACACAGAATTGTTACTCAGGGACAGACACAGAATTGTTACTGAGGGACACAGAATTGTTACTGAGGGACACAGAATTGTTACTCAGGGACAGACACAGAATTGTTACTCAGGGACAGACACAGAATTGTTACTGAAGGACACAGAATTGTTACTGAGGGACACAGAATTGTTACTCAGGGACACAGAATTGTTACTCAGGGACACAGAATTGTTACTGAGGGACACAGAATTGTTACTCAGGGACAGACACATAATTGTTACTGAGGGACACAGAATTGTTACTGAGGGACACAGAATTGTTACTGAGGGACACAGAATTGTTACTCAGGGACACAGAATTGTTACTCAGGGACAGACACAGAATTGTTACTCAGGGACACAGAATTGTTACTGAGGGACACAGAATTGTTACTCAGGGACACAGAATTGTTACTGAGGGACAGACACAGAATTGTTACTGAGGGACACAGAATTGTTACTGAGGGACACAGAATTGTTACTCAGGGACACAGAATTGTTACTGAGGGACACAGAATTGTTACTGAGGGACACAGAATTGTTACTCAGGGACAGACACAGAATTGTGACTGAGGGACACAGAGTTGTTACTGAGGGACACAGAATTGTTACTCAGGGACAGACACAGAATTGTTACTGAGGGACACAGAATTGTTACTGAGGGACACAGAATTGTTACTGAGGGACACAGAATTGTTACTCAGGGACAGACACAGAATTGTTACTCAGGGACAGACACATAATTGTTACTGAGGGACACAGAATTGTTACTGAGGGACACAGAATTGTTACTCAGGTACACAGAATTGTTACTCAGGGACAGACACATAATTGTTACTCAGGGACACAGAATTGTTACAGAGGGACACAGAATCGTTACTGAGGGACACAGAATTGTTACTCAGGGACACAGAATTGTTACTCAGGGACACAGAATTGTTACTCAGGGACAGACACAGAATTGTTACTCAGGGACACATAATTGTTACTCAGGGACAGACACAGAATTGTTACTCAGGGACACAGAATTGTTACTCTGGGACAGACACAGAATTGTTACTGAGGGACACATAATTGTTACTGAGGGACACAGAATTTTTACTGAGGGACACAGAGTTGTTACTCAGGGACAGACACAGAATTGTTACTCAGGGACAGACACATAATTGTTACTGAGGGACACAGAATTGTTACTGAGGGACACAGAATTGTTACTGAGGGACACAGAAGTGTTACTGGGGGACACAGAATTGTTACTCAGGGACACAGAATTGTTACTCAGGGACAGACACAGAATTGTTACTCAGGGACACAGAATTATTACTCAGGGACACATAATCGTTGAATTAAAGAGTATGTCAGACAACATGCAGAGGAGTGGCAGAGGAGGCAATGTTTTAGGAGCGAGCAGACGTGGCAGCAGAGGAAGGGGTCGAGGCAGCACTAGTCTCAGCCAGAGGCCATTGCTCCCGGTGTCATCCAGCGGTCGTGTCTCCACCGACAACCCTGCCGTCATCGATTGGTTGGCTCGGTCGTCTTCCTCTTCCCAGGTCACCTCTGACACCTACAGCCAACGGTCGGTGGGTACGTCAGACACAACCGTTAGTTGGCATGGCCCGGGAGCAAGCCCACTGAAATCACGTGTCCTCTACCTGCCCCTGTCCTTTGGTGTTCCCTCACCAAGCGAAGTATCGTATGCTGTGGGCTCAGCCCCACTGTACAGTGAGGAAGAGCTAACAGAGGGCGGTCAGGAACGGGGGGAGACATCCGCCTCTTCAGCAGCCAGGCGAAGAAGTACTGGCGAGGAGAGTGGCTCGGTAGCCGGTCTAGAGACAGGTCTGTCTCCTGACCCACATGCAGCCGAGGGGGCTAGTAGTGAGGCGGAGACCCTAATTGATGATGAGGAGGCTGATCGCACTTGGCAGCCTCGTCGTCATCAGGCAATTTCTTCCGCATCATCAGGAGAAGAGGGTGCCAGCTTGGCAGCGAGCAAAACAGTCGGTGGGTTGGCCAGGAGGCAGCAGGGTCGCAGCAGTGTCAGTGGAGCCAAACGGCCACGGAGTAGAGCACCAGCTCCACTGCAGCCTACCACCACGGCCAGTAGTGGTGCCGGTGTGCACGGAGGAAGTAGCAGTCAGCCAGTGAGGAGTAGCGGAGGCAAAGTTTCCTACTCGGCGGTGTGGCAATTTTTCTCAAGCCGCCCGAGGAAGTAAACGTAGCCGTATGTCGACTATGTGGCCAGAAAGTCAAGCGTGGCCAGGGGGCCCATGTTGGGACTACAGCGTTGCGGCAGCATATGCAGCGTCGCCATTTGGTGGCCTGGGAAAACCGTGATAAAGATACGGCGGTTCTGCCTGCCCCAGCCCCCGCTCCATCATCCGCTCCGTTACTTGCTCCGTCACCCGACGTCAATCGCCCTCTATCAGCCAGTCAAGGCTCCAACACCTCTGCTGAGGGGAGTTGTCACTCATTGGCATCTTACGCTCGTTCAGATGCTCCTTCTCCTGCTACTCCTCTTCACGGATTCCGTCAGCAGTCTTTCTTGGAATCCGTTTCCAAGAGACAACAGTTTGCGAGCACGCACCCGACGGTGCAAAAGCTGAACGTCCTCCTGTCCAAGTTGCTGGTGCTGCAGTCCCTCCCTTTCCAAGCGGTGGACTCAGCACCTTTCCGAGAAATGATGGCTTGTGCCGCGCCGCGGTGGAGAGTGCCAAGCCGGCATTTCTTCGCCAAAAAGGCAGTGCCAGCCCTGCATTCACATGTAGAAGAGATGGTGGGCCAGTCTTTGAGCATGTCGGTCTCTGCCAAAGTGCACGGCAGCGCCGACGTGTGGAGCTGTAACTACGGTCAGGGACAGTACATGTCATTTACGGCCCACTGGGTGAACGTGGTGCCTGCACAGCCACACCAGCAACTTGGACAGGTCACGACGCTTTTGCCTCCATGTTTGCACGTCCTTGGTCCAGCAAACATGTCCGCCTCTACCACCTCTTCTTCCGCCGTGTCCTCAGCCGCCACCCCCGTGCCAAGTCCCATTACCCGACTGGCATATCACATGTGCAGGGCGCAATGGTGTCACGCTGTGCTGCACCTGGTATGCCTTGGCGAACGTAGTCACACAGGGGAGGAACTTCTGAGTGTAATGAACAGAGAAATCGACAGATGGCTGTCTCCGCGCAAACTGAAAATCGGAACCATGTTGACCGACAACGGAAAGAACATGGTGTCTGCTCTGCGTCAAGGAAGGTTGTGCCATGCGCCATGCATGGCTCACGTGTTCAATCTGGTTGTCAAGCGGTTCCTAAAATCCACCATCCCACTGCAAGACATCCTTAAAATGTCACGTAAACTTTGCATGCATTTCAGCCATTCCTACAGCGCAAAGCACACCCTCCTTGAGCTGCAGCGGCAGAACGGAATTCCACAGCATCGCCTGATCTGCGACGTTGCAACAAGGTGGAATTCAACCCTACACATGTTAGACCGCCTTTACGAGCAGCGAAAGGCCATCACCGATTTCCTGATGTTACAAGCGGATAAAGGTACTCCCCTGTGTAACTTCGATGTCAGCCATTGGCAGCTCATGCGTGACACCTGCCGCTTGCTCAGGCCCTTTGAGGAGGCCACGCTATTCGTGAGTCGGCAGGACTATGGGATGAACGACGTCATTCCTCTGTTGCACGTCCTGGAACAAATGCTGTTAACAATGGCTGGTCAGGGTGCGGTAGACGTGGCGCACAGATCTCAACGCCACATGACCCCTGTGGGGGCAGGACAGGAAGAAGAGGAGGAGGTAGAGGAGGACATTGGTGCTCAGGAATTATTGAGTGAAATGGGTGTTTTTCCACTCAGCAGACAGGAGTGGAGGAGCAGGAGCATCTGGTAGAGGAGGAGGAGGAGGAGACAGAGGACCCAGACGCACCGTGGCAGTATGCTGTGGAGATGGAGGCAGGGAGTCCCTCGCATTCCTTGGCACAAATGGCCCATAGCATGCTCGGTTGCTTGCGTAGCGACAGCCGAATAATAACCATCAGACAGAGGGATGACTTTTGGCTATCCACCTTGTTGGACCCTCGCTACCGTTCCAAAATGGTGGCCTTTTTCACACCTGCTGAGAGGGAGGCCAAAATTACGTACTATAAAAACCACCTATGTAGTCAGTTGGTCTCTGCCTTTCTGTGCCAACGTCCATCCTCAGACACTGTGGGCCCTGTGCGCTCGCGTTCCGCTGCCATGGCAGCAGGGGAGGGGTGGGGTGGTAGGAGCAGTGGCAGCTCCACCAGCAGCGGCTGCCTCAGTCTGCAGTCGATGATGAGTAGCTTTCTTCAGCAGCGCAGTGAGGAAACTACTAACCAGCCGCAGCAGCAGCAGCAGCATCAGGTGGACCTGCAGCAGGAGCTCAAACAACAGGCTTGGGCCTACTTGGACAGCACCCTGCCAACCGAGGTAGACAATCCCCTTGACTACTGGGCAACGAAACTTGACCTTTGGCCCCAACTAGCTGAATTTGCCCTTGAAAGGCTGTCATGCCAGGCCAGTAGCATGACATCGGAGTGCGTGTTTAGTGCGGCAGGAGGTATTGTAACTCCGCGGAGGACCCGACTGTCCACCCAAAGTGTGGAGAGACTCACGTTTGTGAAAATGAATCAGGCGTGGATTAGTCTGGATTTCAAACCACCAGTTCCTGACACAACTGACTAAATCCGCCATGAATCATGCCCCTGCCATGTGCCACTTTCAGGTCTCCTCACACTGCTGCTGGGTTCCATTTTGTCATAGGGTGCTGGCAGATTACGGGCCTCCCATTGCTGCTGCCAGGCCTGTAATCTGCCATGGGCCCCCGTACCGCCTCCTCATGCTGCTGCCAGGTCCACAGTGTCTCATGGGTCCCTGTACGGCCTCCCATTGCTGCTGTCTCCATCGCCACACTCTGCCATGTGCCACTTTCAGGTCTCCTCACACTGCTGCTGGGTTCCATTTTGTCATAGGATGCTGGCAGATTACGAGCCTCCCATAGCTGCTGCCGGGCCACTAATCTGCCATAGGCCCCTGTACCGCCTCCTCATGCTGCTGCCAGGTCCACAGTGTGTCATGCCATGTGCCACTTTCAGGTCTCCTCACACTGCTGGTGTGTTCCATTTTGTCATAGAGTGCTGGCAGATTACGGGCCTCCCATTGCTGCTCCCAGGCACCTAATCTGCCATGGGCCCCTGTACCGCCTCCTCATGCTGCTGCCAGGTCCACAGTGTCTCATGGGTCCCTGTACCGCCTCCCATTGCTGCTGTCTCCATCGCCACACTCTGCCATGTGCCACTTTCAGGTCTCCTCACACTGCTGCTGGGTTCCATTTTGTCATAGGTTGCTGGCAGATTACGGGCGTCTCCCATTGCTGCTGCCAGGCCTGTAATCTGCCATGGGCCCCCGTACCGCCTCCTCATGCTGCTGCCAGGTCCACAGTGTCTCATGGGTCCCTGTACGGCCTCCCATTGCTGCTGTCTCCATCGCCACAGTCTGCCATGTGCCACTTTCAGGTCTCCTCACACTCCTGCTGGGTTCCATTTTGTCATAGGATGCTGGCAGATTACGGGCCTCCCATAGCTGCTGCCAGGCCCCTAATCTGCCATGGGCCCCCGTACCGCCTCCTCATGCTGCTGCCAGGTCCACAGTGTCTCATGGGTCCCTGTACCGCCTCCCATTGCTGCTGTCTCCATCGCCACACTCTGCCATGTGCCACTTTCAGGTCTCCTCACACTGCTGCTGGGTTCCATTTTGTCATAGGGTGCTGGCAGATTACGGGCCTCCCATTGCTGCTGCCAGGCCCCTAATCTGCCATGGGCCCCTGTACCGCCTCCTCATGCTGCTGCAAGGTCCAGAGTGTGTCATGGGTCCCTGTACGGCCTCCCATTGCTGCTGCCAGGAGGCAGCAGGGTCGCAGCAGTGTCAGTGGAGGCAAACGGCCACGGAGTAGAGCACCAGCTCCACTGCAGCCTACCACCACGGCCAGTAGTGGTGCCGGTGTGCACAGAGGAAGTAGCAGTCAGCCAGTGAGGAGTAGCGGGGGCAAAGTTTCCTTTTCGGCGGTGTGGCAATTTTTCGTCAAGCCGCCCGAGGAAGTAAACGTAGCCGTATGTCGACTATGTGGCCAGAAAGTCAAGCGTGGCCAGGGGGCCCATGTTGGGACTACAGCGTTGCGTCAGCATATGCAGCGTCGCCATTCGGTGGCCTGGGAAAACCGTGATAAAGATACAGCGGTTCTGCCTGCCCCAGCCCAGGGTTCCATTTTGTCATAGGGTGCTGGCAGATTACGGGCCTCCCATTGCTGCTGCCAGGCCTTAGTCTGCCATGGGCCCCTGTACCGCCTCCTCATGCTGCTGCCAGGTCCACAGTGTCTCATGGGTCCCTGTACCGCCTCCCATTGCTGCTGTATTCATCGCCACATTCTGCCATGTGCCACTTTCAGGTCTCCTCACACTGCTGCTGGGTTCCATTTTGTCATAGGATGCTGGCAGATTACGGGCCTCCCATAGCTGCTGCCAGGCCCCTAATCTGCCATGGGCCCCTGTACCACCTCCTCATGCTGCTGCTAGGTCCACAGTGTCTCATGGGTCCCTGTACCGCCTCCCATTGCTGCTGTCTCCATCGCCACACTCTGCCATGTGCCACTTTCAGGTCTCCTCACACTGCTGGTGGGTTTCCATTTTGTCATAGGGTGCTGTATGGCCTCCCATTGCTGCTGCCAGGCCCGTAATCTGCCATGGGCCCCCGTACCGACTCCTCATGCTGCTGCCAGGTCCGTAATCTGTCATGGGCCCCTGTTGTCGCTTGTTGGCATATTCCGTTCGTTCAGATGCTCCTTCTCCTGCTACTCCTCTTCACGGATTCCGTCAGCAGTCTTTCTTGGAATCCGTTTCCAAGAGACAACAGTTTGCGAGCACGCACCCGACGGTGCAGAAGCTGAACGTCCTCCTGTCCAAGTTGCTGCTGCCAGGCTCGTAATCTGTCATGCGCCCCTGTACCGCCTCCACATGCTGCTGCCAGGTCCAGAGTGTGTCATGGGCCCCCGTACCGACTCCTCATGCTGCTGCCAGGCCCGTAATCTGCCATGGGCCCCCGTACCAACTCCTCATGCTGCTGCCAGGCTCGTAATCTGTCATGGGCCCCTGTACCGCCTCCTCATGCTGCTGCCAGGTCCACAGTGTGTCATGGGTCCCTGTACGGCCTCCCATTGCTGCTGTCTCCATCGCCACACTCTGCCATGTGCCACTTTCAGGTCTCCTCACACTGCTGGTGGGTTCCATTTTGTCATAGGGTGCTGTACGGCCTCCCATTGCTGCTGCCAGGCCCGTAATCTGCCATGGGCCCCCGTACCGACTCCTCATGCTGCTGCCAGGCCCGTAATCTGTCATGAGCCCCTGTACCGCCTCCTCATGCTGCTGCCAGGTCTAGAGTGTGTCATGGGCCCCCGTACCGACTCCTCATGCTGCTGCCAGGCCCGTAATCTGTCATGGGCCCCTGTACCACCTCCTCATGCTGCTGCCAGGTCCAGAGTGTGTCATGGGTCCCTGTACGGCCTCCCATTGCTGCTGCCAGGCCTGCAATCTGCCATGGGCCCCCGTACCGACTCCTCATGCTGCTGCCAGGCCCGTAATCTGTCATGGGCCCCTGTACCGCCTCCTCATGCTGCTGCCAGGTCCAGAGTGTGTCATGGGTCCCTGTACGGCCTCCCATTGCTGCTGTCTCCATCGCCACACTCTGCCATGTGCCACTTTCAGGTCTCCTCACACTGCTGGTGGGTTCCATTTTGTCATAGGGTGCTGTATGGCCTCCCATTGCTGCTGCCTCCACCGCCACACTGTGGCTCCACGCTCTGGTTTTGGCCCCGTGACTGCCCAAATGAGTGAAGTGTGCGGTGATTCTAAGATCGACGGCACTCATCTGCATGTCATACTGACTGACAGTATTATTTCTCTTCCCCAGCAGACTCCAAGGACATTTAAATTAAAGGTACAGTGTTCTGCACTAATATAAAGTCTCTCTGAAGCCTAGAAACACCCTTTTATAAGTTAAATTCACAGCGAATATATTCGACTCGAATCAAAATTTTTTCACGAATTCGCCGAATCAGTCGAATCAAATTTTTGAATAATTCGCTCATCTCTAATAGAGGAGTCAGGCCAAGGATAGACTATTGGGAATAAGATGTCAGCCTGCAGATATAAGCAGTTGGTAAGTGTATGCATTGTTCAAAGAGGCTATGCTTGGCTGGGTATCATGGGCATTACACAGCAATAGACCACAGCTGGATGAAAGGGTGATCCGTTTGTTATTTTGTTGTCCAGCTATTGGTAGGAGGTTTAGCTAACAGCATTGAGCTGTTAGTTGCACAAATTGTAGAATTATACTAAATATATAATTTTTTGTTTACAAACATTTTTATTTTTTAAGAAATAGACTTCAAAATGGCATTACAACTTCAAATAGAATATACAAGAGAAACAAGGAACAACTGCAGTATTCATTTCAAAGGTGAAATTATGTAGAATAAAGGGAAAAAAAGAGAAAAGAAATGAAGTACATGAGCAATATAGGTAGAGAGGGAGGCAGAGTTATAAAACGACCAACAAAGTAACTCAATCAATCAAAGCATAAATGATCCTTATTGATCTAGTAAATGCCTGTGAGTTCTCCAAAGTTCCCATTTTCTGTCAAATAAATGCATCTTATCCAATAGAATATAATGAATTCTCTCCATGAGCATCACCGCATCAACTCTGCAGAACTGTGGTCAATGGTACTGTGAGGGATTTCCAATGTAGGGCAATAGCCCATAGGGTGGATATACAAATGCTATGGATTAGCCTCATAACCTCAGTCTGAACTCCCGAGATAGGGGCTCCCAGTAGGCAGGACTGCATAGACAGATGCACCGGAGCACCTGCCACTGCAGAGGCAACTTCAGAAATTTTGCGCCACACCAATGAGAGGCCAAAATATATGCACTAGAGTACCAGCAAGGCCACAGCCCCGGAAACAAAGGTGGGACGTCCCTAGATACATGGTGTGTAGTCTAGATGGGGTATGATACCATCTGGTTATTACTTTGAGGGCCGTCTCACGGACAGAAAGAGATCTAGAGCTCTTACACACATTATCCACCATGGAATCCCAATCCTCATCTAGGGACAGGTGATCCCATTAAGGTTTCAAGATGGCGGCGGGAGAAGACATGCGTTAGGAGCTCCTGCGCTGCTAGCCCCAATCCGCTGCCATCCGGGCCGCAGCGGACCTAGCGGGGCCCCTAAGACACTCCCGGCCCAGCCCGACCACCAGGGAAGGCTTCTGAACCTTTTCCCGGAGCTCCGGGAATCGCGGCCTACCCACGCACCTGAAGCCTCAATTTTTGCCGCGGCCGAGCCGCGACCGGACCGCATCACCGGACATCCGCCCGGACCGTCTTCGCTCTGCCCACCGGGTCCCACCGACCTGCCTGCCTGCCCAGGGCCCTCCCCATCAGCCCTGGGTCCTCGTTGACTACCCTGGACCACCAGGAACCGTCACGGCCTCACCATCTCCCTGAAGCCCTCCCTGCTAGCTCAGGGACCACCCCAGACCACCCGCGTCCAGCCGCTGGCACCCTGCCACCACCTCGGGGCACCCAGCGGCCCGCACCCGGCGACCCTGCCTGGGAACTGCTTTGGGCCTCCCAGCACCCTGCGGGCTGCCCTGCACCAGCCGGCCCCAGACCAGGGACCTTTCCAGGATGCCGCCGCACCTCCGCTACCTGCACCGAGAGGGTAAGCGTCCCCTTTGGGGCACCTACCACCGAACTGCCCAAACCCTATCCAATTCGGCGGAGCCAAGCCTACCACGCGGCCTTACTGCTCCCACCGACGCAGGGCCCCCAGCACCCCCAGTCGCTGGCCCACAACATCCACCTGCACTGCTAACCTCACCCACGGACGCTGAGCCTGACTGCGACTAACCCACTCCACCTCCAGACGTCGGTCCTCACCACCTCCGGCCCCTCTACACCGCCTAACGCCGGTCCCTTCATACACCACCTGATGCCGGGCCCTTTAGCACCATCAGCGCCTCCCGACACCGAGTCCTCAGCGCCTGGCCCTCAACATCCGCCTGCGCCGGCTCACTTCATTCACGGACGCTGAGCCTACTACAGCTGCCAACGCCTAGCCTACTCCACCTCCAGACGTCGATCCATACCACCTCCTGAAGATGACCCTTCCACTCCTCCCAACGTCGGGCTCTTCAGCACCCTCAGCGCCTCCCGACGCCAAGCCCTCAACACCTGGCCTCAACTTCTCCGGTCTCCAAGCCGCCAGCATCACCAGATGCCGCGCCTACTGCACCCCAGACGTAGCGCCCTACGACCCCTCCGCTCAACGAACCACCGCACCCACTGATGACGTGCCGCCGCACCCACGGACACCAACCTACTTCACCCGCAGACTACTACCAACCAGCTGCTATCCTTGCTGCCCTCCACTCTCCCTCTCCCCTCCCAGAGGAACTCAATAGTCTCCTCCACAGCGCTTCAGACGCTCTGCTTCACCATCCCGGACTTGCACCCCCTCACCTCCCACGGCGTTTCGGACACTTTGCTTTGCCATCCCTGACCAGCACCCCTTTACCCCCCTGACCTTTCCAGCACCCCGCTCACCCCAACATGCCGCCCGTGCTCCTCCTCCTCGTCCTCCTGTCTTGGAAATTCGCTTTAACGAATTTCTCCTTACCGTGAGTACTCGCAGTTGGATGCGCAGAAATCCCCCATAAAGCTGTGCGAATCTCGCTTACCACGACTGCAGCCAAACTACACGATTCCTGCCCATCCAAATACTTTGGTTCTGTTGAATTTGTGGGTGATGGAGCTCCGTTACCCTGGAATGATCACACGACACTCTAAGGCTGGTTGCAACTCACATAAGGGCTGATTTTTGGCTCAGCTCTCTGTTTTATTAAGAATACACACATGCCCCCCACATGAATAAAGTCAATCCCTCCCACCGAACAATACAATGGGGATTGCTTATACAGAGGATGTACATTCCAATTGGAGCATAGCCTTTGCTATTATCTATCACTGGTCCTCCCCCATGAACCTTCTGAGGTCAGCAGACTTCCTCCCCTTCCCCCCTATGAGCCATCTGAGGTCATATTTCCTGTCCTACTATCTTCTATTGGTATGTACATTCTCTGCACAAGCACTCTCTAAAAATATCAGTCTGTACCTGGATGGGCCCGATACGATCTTTATTAAAACACATCCATCCCAGATACAGTTTCAAGTTGGTAATGGGTTGTAAGATATGCATAAGCCTACACGTGGAGTTCACACCGCTTGCGCATTGCGTTATGAAGCCCACGTGGTACCATGCTGCTGATATGTGGATACAGGCCCACGGTCTACTGACAGCGGCATTCGCATGGAATGCCGTGGTGGTATACACGCCGGTCTATAAGCGCAGATCTGCCATCTCATCCATTACCAAGCCGAGTACTGTAATACATACATTGTACATGGATGGCCCAATTGCAGCCTTCAGAGCTTTAATTAAGCCACACGAGAGACATATGAATAACACGAATACATGACACATTTAAAGTTCGACCAACAATACAAAATTTCCATGACATTCCCTCCTGTTTTATCATATTCTCCTCGTGTCCCTTCTTGATCTTCTTCAGCTTGATGGGTGTAGTCTCAAACTTCAAAGAGTTCCTGTAGTTGTCCCTGAGAATAAAGCTCCACGGGGTACCTGAAACAACAAGACCCGACGCAGACTCGACGCAAACAGGCTTGATTGAAGCGATGATCCTCAAGAGCGTTGGAACCTTCACTACAGGAAGGCTCTTGCAAAAACCACAAACAGACTTGTGGTATGAATAAAGCTTGTGATCCCACGGTGGTCTGGGGAGATCCAGCAATAGATTCTCAAATTGCCCCTGCAGACGGGGCCACACAAGGCTGGTCTCGACCCAGACAGTTTTCCAAATCGCAGACACAAACAATGATGAGGCTTGAAGCTTGCTTGAAGGTCTTGGAGAATGTGGTCTTCAGAGAGATAAATTAGAGGGAAGCCAGGACGTAATCTGTAGAGAAGGTGGATGGTTGGTGAGGTCTTCCTCCGATCAGTGGTTGGAGTGGGATCCCAGGAGCGGGCATGGAGATGTGGTCGTCTGCCCGAGCTTGGTTTACACGGTCGATGAGGCAACAGGAACATCTCACCGCGGCATATAAAAGGCAGATGAAAAAGAGAAGCATCAGGATATACACTCCCACTTCCTTCAACCAAGATCCGATGGAGAACAGGAAATCTCCCAATCCTCCCAAACCCTTGAACGGATTCCAACCCTCACTAGCTATAGCTCTAGCTTTTCCCTGTAGTTCACTAGCTTTGTCCATATGGGCCTGGACCTTGTCATCGGTGTCTTCTATCCAAGTACAACAATCCTCTCCGATGAACTCACAGAACCCCCCTTTGGCGGCTAAAAGGTAATCAAGGGCCATCTTCTCCTGAAGCACTAAAATTCCCATCTGCCGTTGTTCTTGGGCAATTTCTCTGACAGCCTCTACGGTCTCGTTAAACATACTATCCACGATGACAGAAAAATTGTTCAGGCGCTTCATAAGTTCTATTCCCCATCCTGTCCATGAGGGGAACCAAGCCCATGCCTGGTCGCCCTCAGAGAACAGCTCCCTGCGAACTCTCCCTGCCATCCTTACCTTCTTGTGGACCATCAACTCTTCATGGTCCATCACTACATAGGATGCGGGGACTAGCTTTATGAGGGCACACGAACCTTTCGCGTTCTGGGGAAATGTTCTATAGGCTGCCGAACCACACAGAAAATAGTATGGACCTGTCAGAGCAGAACAGGAGGAGTTCCTCGTTCGGCCTCTGGTACTGAGCAACAGTTGCACAGACTGGGAGATTGCTCCCTCAGTCTGCACATCACATCCGTCCTTCCAACACACGTGGTCTGGTCGGTCAGTGTGGTTACTCAGAAAGGAAGTCTGGTTAGTCAGATTGACAGTTATACCTCCCTCGCAGGTGGTAGTCCCAACAAACTTGTTACCTGTGCCAAAGCTGATGTTAAAGCACACCTGAGGGCTGCCTAGCTGCCCAGTTACCCATAATGGACTGACGAGGGCCCTACAGGAGCTAGAGCTAATATTGGTGCTAAAACTGATGTTACCTGCTAAAAATGTGTCATAAAGTTCTACCGACAAATGTCTACGTGGGGGCTGACCAGGGGTCCCTTGCTTTTTCATGCCGACGCGGATGTCATATAGGGCATGAACAGCGGCCATTGCGGACATGTGATGACTGGGTGGGGGCTTAGAGCATACCCAACAGTTGGTTTTGTTGGCGGTTCTGGCTAAACGCAGGTGCATTTTAAATAAAAGGTTGGGGTATCTGCCGTCTTTTCCTCCGTTCACACACATGTATGACATACAAACAAAAAGAAAAAGGAAAATGACACCCCTCATTCTCTGGTGTAGCTGAAAAGCTTCTTGCAGTGGCTTGCGTGCACCCAGTTGTCTCGTCCCTCGAGCTTGAGTGAGGTAGGTGTCGTCAGCTGGACTTGGTATGGTCCGGTGAACCGTGGCTCGAGTCCGGTTCTTTGATGTTTCTTTAGGACGACCCAATCACCTGGCTCAATAGAAAGAACACCTGTTATTGTATTTGGATCGGGGAGCGATTCGCGAACCCGATGGTGTATCTTCTGCAGCTCCCGTTGCAGAGATTGCACATAACCTGTAAGCTGTGAATGCAAAGACAATCAACTGTTGAGGAAAGTACAACCCTGTTTTGGGAGGTCCCCCAAACAACACCTCGTAGGGTGACAGCCCATGTGGTTGCCGAGGGGCATTCCGGATGGAATAGGGGGCAATGGGGAGACATTCAGGCCAAGGTTTTTTGGTATCGGAAGACGTTCAACCTTACCGCTACTCTCGGGGTGATATGGGGTGTGTCGCCGCTGACTCCAGTTCCACCAAAGAGATGCAGTCGTGTCCTTTGGAAGAGAGATTAGTAGTGGACAAAGAAGACATGTTAGCAGAAGAGGTGTTAGTATTGTTAGTCGTGTTGCAAAATTCAGCACTGTCATTGCTGTCCTCCCCCCCCTTCTCATCTTCCGACACAGGAAGAAGAGAAGCTGGGTTAAGAATAGTGCATCGTTTGATAGTGAGGTTAGTAGGGGTTAGGAGGGTTTTCCCCTGAGAGGGGTACCTTGCCTTGGATGTCCTGTTTTCGCAGGACCGTTCTTGCTGCACTGGTGTCGGTGAGGCAAGGGAGGGGATATTTTAATTCCTCTAGAAAAAGATGGATCTGGGCCGACACCGATTTGTCAACTTCCTATGAGAATTCATAGGAGTTACTTACCATGGTGGTCATAGGGGCGGAGGACTCATCAGGAATGAACTGCCACCGACCTTTAGGTAATTGGGGACAGCTCCTCCTCATGTGCCCCGTTTGGTGGCACTGGAAGCACCTGGGTGGGGGCCTATCCTTCCTGTGACCCAGATCCCTTGGTTTTTCGTGTGGGGTCTGGGACATAAGAACTTTGGCCTTGTCTTGTTTTCTTCTATCCATTTCCCTCTCTATTGCCGCAAGAGTGGAAAGGATAGCAGGGATAGACATCTCATTATATTCGGGTCGGGCCAGAACCAGCCTTTCCCGAATTTTAATATTGATGCCTTCCAAAAATTTGGCCCGCAACAGAATGTGCGTCGCGGTCACCTTTACCCCTTCAGTTGGAGCATCAGGTCCAACTTCCAGATCCGCATCCAGTGCCGTCTGCTTGAGACGGCGCCAGAAGCAGGCGCTTTCCTCATTAGGACCCTGGGTGAGCTTCATCATGTCCGTAGTAGAGGTAGCACCATACATTTCTGGAAGCTTTGCCTTTAGCTGTGTACAGAACTCTTTGCCCCCTGAAGTCATCTCCTCATGCGTGGTTATAGAGCACCCTGCAATCACTGTACTGGCCACTTCCATGCCCACCTTTGCCCGTAGGATCTGTGCACAATCTGACCCGCTCATACCATAGCTGAACTGGTTTTGTCCAAACATTCGAGCAAATCCTCTCGGATTGACTCGATAGTCCGGGAGCTCAGCCAGAATAGTGCGGATCTCTGCCGGGGTGAAGGGGACATGCCAAACTACCCGTTCCCCTAAAGTCCGTTCCCCCCGTGCATTGGGAGGACCTTCAAATTGCTGCACCCTGACTGGATAGGCCTCGGTCCGGGAAGAGTGCAAGGGCTGACCCAGCATCATCGGTGGGCTTAGATTAACCACCTCGCTTACTGCACCTTCAGGTTTGAGGTCCCTCAGATCAGGGTATAGCTGGGGGGCAGGGGTCTGATCAGTGGTTCGTAGCGCTTTGATGCAATCCGCCCTGTTTTTTAACCGGGTGTCTATTCCCCTTGATTCACAGATAGTCTGCAAATCGGTTGTTGAGTAGGCTTCATAGTTGGAAACAGAAGGAGCTGGGGTGAAGCAGGAAGAAAGGAGAGGTAGAGGTAGAGGCTGAGGCATAGAGACAGAAGGTACATCAAGAGTGACGTCACTAACAGAAGAGACAGGTGCAGTTATACTTATCTCAGCCACTGTTGGTTGTTGGGGGACCCCAGCAGACCCTGATCCTGCCTGCCTTAGTAGAGTCAGCCCTGAAAGAGCTTCCTC
This sequence comes from Staurois parvus, assembly GCF_062004578.1. Taxonomy (NCBI): domain Eukaryota; kingdom Metazoa; phylum Chordata; class Amphibia; order Anura; family Ranidae; genus Staurois; species Staurois parvus. The sequence goes on along the minus strand of NW_028317868.1, from coordinate 943,775 downwards.
CACCTCTGACACCGGATCCTCCTGTTTTATTCCCTCTGGAGGCCAGGTATACATCACCTGGTTCTTCCGGACAGACACCAGTTTATGTATGCCTTGCTTCCCTAATCGGATTGACCTGTGAAGCCATAGCTGTGCGATCTCTAGTTCTGACGCCTGCATCCGTGGTTCAAATTCAGAGATGAATTTTTCCCACCTCCATGCGTCAAATGTACCTTCCCGGGGAATTTCCCATCTGGTACCCTTCGACCATTTATTCCACCTTTTGAGGGGTTCTGTAGACTTCCCCCCCAAACTCACCTTCATCAGTTGTGCAGCTGTCCTTACCCTGAAGAGGGCTGGTTCCCCCTCTCTCTTCATGGACTGACTACTGCCCATCGTGACTAGTCACTGGTATATATCCCGCGTCCGGGTACCTGTTTACCCCCTGGAGCACTCGGTGGGATCCTACCGAGAGGCCTGATTCCACCACTTTCCCAGCACAGCGTAATTTATGTGATACTTATCGATCACCCGAAGCGCATCAAGTGGCGGTCAGACTGAGAGCACACCTCCCACTCCCACAGCGCAATTTGTGTGATCCTGACCACCCGAAGTGTTTGTGGTAACCAGGATTTCCCTGGACCGCCCACTCACACAGCGTAATTTATGTGGTTCTCATCACCCACTGTGTTTGGCAGGCCACACCGCACAATGATGAAAGTGGCTTTTCTCTCCCTGCACACAGTAGCTAACACAAGTCAAAACAAAAAGAGGGGTTCTTGGATGTTACTTAGGGGTCACTGGTTGGGCAGAAACCTGCTAACTGACCTTTAGGAAATTTGTGTAAAGAAAAAAACTTTCCTAATACACACAGAAAAAAAAACTCTTTTCAACCTGAAAAACTGTTAAAAAGGACAAAGTGGATCCTTATGAAAAACACGGGACGTTTCACAGTAAAACAATTACACAGAGGTAAACCGAAAAACTGCGCCAAAAGTAACCTTGTTGCTGACGCAAAAATCACTCCTATCAGCACCGCTAAACGATCCACATTATACACGCAATCTTTACTGCAACCACCTAGAACCGTTTACACAAAAAGTCTGCTGGACGTGAAACACGCGACACAGCAGCTTAAAACAAACCCGCTTTACAATAAGGAACTACTTTTAACAGGAAAAACACAAGAAAAACATAATCACTATACAAGAAATCTATGTGCAAAAACCCAGACTTCACCGCGCTCATTAAATGTGGAACACGTGAAGGGAAAACTCGCTTAATACACTTTAAATTGGCTGGCAATACGCAAATTTAAAGCTAAAAGCAAACAAATGAAACTGTAAAAAATTTGGATTAAAAAACACAATATGGGTCAAATGCATATAGGAAACTTCATGCACATTGCATAGAGATTACTGCACATTTGGTAGCCAACAAAATGGCCACCAAACAAAAGGAGTCCATGTGGTTTAGTCAAGAAAATGACCCCCCACAGAGGAGCACATGGCAGATACTAGAATGACCCCCCACAGGGAAGCACATGGTAACGCTAGAATGGCCCCCCACAGGGAAGCACACGGCAGCCTCTAGCCTCAAAATTGCCTCTTACATAAAACAGACTTTTAGACAGAACATACACTGGACAATTACACAACAATATGAAGCACACATACAACACAATTTGGGCACAATCACAGAACGGACATAAAACACCAACATATCACACTAACATGCACATGTAACAAAAAGGACCCCCTGCTGCATGCTTGCTGGGAGCAGTAATACCACAAAACATTGTACAGATCACATACACACAGAGATCTTACAACAGTTAACAATTAACCTAAACCTTTCAGCACTGTAATAATTACCTCACGTGGAGGGGGGTAAAGCAATCACCACAGTACCTACAGCCCACAAATACTTACCTAACACTATGCAACAACTTTTACCCACTAAAACATATACCCGTTTAATTTTTGGTTGGAAGATTTTTAAACTTGACCAAATCCAGCCAACCAAAACCCACCCCTCTGCTGCTCTCAGCAGAGACAAACCCTCGTCTTTTCACCCACAAATCAAGAGTTTAGGACAAAAAACGAGGTCCTTGTTAAGCGGTATTTCTTGTTAGCTAACAGAGAGCGAAATCAGCCACACGAACACGCAAAAAGCGATCCTCTTAATGGCAGAGAGACCTGAAATGTGCCGGCATACTTTTTGCTAGTTCATGATAGTTCATTCCCCCCTCGTACTAGGTTAGCTACGCAAGAATACGCGTTAGTATCCACCAGGCTCGCCAAACTGTCTTGGAAATTCGCTTTAACGAATTTCTCCTTACCGTGAGTACTCGCAGTTGGATGCGCAGAAATCCCCCATAAAGCTGTGCGAATCTCGCTTACCACGACTGCAGCCAAACTACACGATTCCTGCCCATCCAAATACTTTGGTTCTGTTGAATTTGTGGGTGATGGAGCTCCGTTACCCTGGAATGATCACACGACACTCTAAGGCTGGTTGCAACTCACATAAGGGCTGATTTTTGGCTCAGCTCTCTGTTTTATTAAGAATACACACATGCCCCCCACATGAATAAAGTCAATCCCTCCCACCGAACAATACAATGGGGATTGCTTATACAGAGGATGTACATTCCAATTGGAGCATAGCCTTTGCTATTATCTATCACTGGTCCTCCCCCATGAACCTTCTGAGGTCAGCAGACTTCCTCCCCTTCCCCCCTATGAGCCATCTGAGGTCATATTTCCTGTCCTACTATCTTCTATTGGTATGTACATTCTCTGCACAAGCACTCTCTAAAAATATCAGTCTGTACCTGGATGGGCCCGATACGATCTTTATTAAAACACATCCATCCCAGATACAGTTTCAAGTTGGTAATGGGTTGTAAGATATGCATAAGCCTACACGTGGAGTTCACACCGCTTGCGCATTGCGTTATGAAGCCCACGTGGTACCATGCTGCTGATATGTGGATACAGGCCCACGGTCTACTGACAGCGGCATTCGCATGGAATGCCGTGGTGGTATACACGCCGGTCTATAAGCGCAGATCTGCCATCTCATCCATTACCAAGCCGAGTACTGTAATACATACATTGTACATGGATGGCCCAATTGCAGCCTTCAGAGCTTTAATTAAGCCACACGAGAGACATATGAATAACACGAATACATGACACATTTAAAGTTCGACCAACAATACAAAATTTCCATGACACTCCTCTCCTCCATCCTTAAAACCGCCTCCCTCTACCCGCCCACCCCCACTAAGCAGCTCTATATCGCCCCCTCGCTTCTCCCCTCTCCCCATTATGGCACCTACCACCTCCTCCTGCTACTCCACTTCCCTGCTGACCCACTTGCCACCACTTCCAGACCCACACGCTCCTACACCTCCCGTTCCCATGCCACCTTCCTCACCCTCCTCCTTCTCATATCAGCTGGGGACATCTCCCCGAACCCTGGCCCCTCACCACCTCACCCCCCTCCTAGAGCCCCCCCTGCTCACGCCAGCTGATGCGACCCCCTCAACCTCATACATGTACCCCTGCTCCCCATACCTATCCCCCCTCTCTCGGTTGCACTCCTGAATGCTCGTTCCTTACCGTCATCCACGACCTCTTCATCTCCCGCTCCCTAAACCTCCTAGCAGTCACCGAAACCTGGGTACAGGCCACCGACTCCACTTCCCCTGCGGCACTCACCCATGGAGGTCTCATATGGACCCATTCGCCAAGACTGAGCGATCGCAGAGGTGGTGGTGTCGGCCTGCTCCTTTCACCGCTGAGCACCTTCCAGGTCCTCCCTAACCCACCCTCTCTATCCTTCCCCTCCTTTGAGGCGCACTGCATCCAACTCTTCTCACCCACCCCCCTAAGGATCGCAGTGATCTACAGACCTCCTGGGTCCATACCCTACTTCCTGGACAACTTCGCCACCTGGCTCCCCTTCTTCCTCTCCTCTGAGCTACCGACCATCATCCTCGGGGACTTTAACATCCCCATCAACGACAACAACCCGGCCACTTCCCAATTCCTCCACCTAACCTCCTCCTTCGCGCTCACACAGCACACTCAATCCTCCATCCACTTCGGAGGGAACACCCTGGACCTCGTCTTCTCCCACCTCTGTACCCTCAACCAGTTCTCTAACACCCCCTTCCCTCTCTCTGACCACCACCTCATCACGTTCTCCATCTCCCCTTCCCCCAACTCCCCCCCCCAAAAAAATGCCAAACCATCACCAGCCGCAATCTCCGCAACCTGAACCCGGCCCCCCTCCACTCAGCCGCCGACCGCCTACATGACAGCATCCTCTCACTGTCATGTCCTGACATAGCCACCACCTTGTACAATGACTCACTGTCAGCTGCCCTAGACTCTCTGGCACCCCTAACCACACGCATCATCAAACCCAGACCGCTTCAACCATGGCAGAATGACAGCACTAAACACCTCAAACATCGCAGTCGCGTACTGGAGAGACTGTGGCGCAAAACCAGGTCCCCTCACGCATTCTCCCTCTACAAATCTGCCTTCCTCACTTACACCTCCTCCCTCCACGCCGCCAAGCAGGCCTACTTTGTTAACCTAATCAACACCCTCTCCTCCTGTCCTCGCCGACTCTTCTCCACCTTCAACTCCCTGCTCTCCCCCCCCCTCCTCCACTCAGTACTTCACTCACCAACCAACAAGATTGCCACCCATTTCCGTAACAAGATTGACGCTATCCGTAAGGACATTGTCAACTCCCAATCTACCTCCCCACCTAGCCTCCCCACCCCTGTCACCCCTTCTTCTCCCCCCTCCTCTGCCCTCACAACCGCACTGCCCTCCACCGCTCCCAAGACCCCGCCCACCGTAACCCCCCCTGCACTGCACTCCCTCAGCCCTGTCACTACTGAGGAAATCGTCAAGGTCCTCTCAGAAGCCCACCTCACTACCTGCCCCCTGGACCCTATCCCCTCTCAACTCCTCCGGTCATCCCCCTCTTCCCTCATCCGCTCCCTCACCCACATATTCAATCTCTCCCTCTCTACTGGCGCATTCCCCTCCCCCCTAAAGCACGCACATATCACCCCATCCTCAAAAAGCCCTCCCTGGATCCCGCAGACCCCAACAACCTCAGACCCATCTCCCTGCTGCCACTCACCTCCAAGCTCCTTGAGCGCATAGTCTACGATCGCCTAAGCGCCCACCTTATTGACAATAACCTCCTTAACCCATTACAGTCCGGCTTCCATCCCCTACACTCCACTGAAACTGCCCTCCTCAAAATCACTAACGACCTACTAACGCCAAAGCCAAGGGTGACTACTCTGTCCTCCTTCTCCTGGACCTCTCCGCAGCCTTCGACACAGTCGACCATCCCCTCCTCCTTAATAAACTACTCTCCCTTGGCATCAGAGATACCGCTCTCTCCTGGTTCTCATCCTACCTATCCCGACGCTCCTTCAGCGTCACCTACAATGGTACCACCTCCCCCTCCCTCCCCCTCTCTGTTGGGGTCCCCCAAGGCTCTGTCCTTGGACCCCTTCTCTTCTCCATCTACACCTCCTCCCTGGGCACACTCATACACTCCCATGGCTTCAATTATCACCTCTATGCCGACGACACCCAAATCTACCTCTCCACCCCTCTCCTCACCCCCACTATCTCCGCCCGCATCACTCACCTCCTAAACGACATCTCAGACTGGATGTCGCTCCATTTCCTCAAGCTTAACCTCTCCAAAACCGAACTCCTCGTCTTTCCCCCTGCCCACACCCCCCCCCCAGCCTATCCATCACCACCCCCAACACCACTATCATTCCCGCCCCGCAAGCCAAAGTCCTTGGCATCATTCTTGACTCGAACCTCTCCTTCCTCCCTCATGTCAAATCACTTGCAAACACATGCAGGTCCATCTCCGCAATATTGCCAAGATACGTGCCTTCCTCACCCCAGACACCACCAAACTTCTTGTACACTCCCTCATCATCTCACGCCTTGACTATTGCAACTCTCTTCTCATTGGCCTACCCAAGTGCAGGCTCTCCCCGCTCCAGACCATCCTGAACTCAGCGGCCAGACTCATCCACCTCACCACCCGCTCCACCTCTGCCACCCCCCTCTGCCGCTCCCTTCACTGGCTCCCGAATGCCCAACGCATCAAATTTAAACTTCTAATCCTGACCTACAAAGCCGTTCATAACACTGCCCCTGACTACCTCACCAACCTGATCCCCAAGTACCACCCTACCCGTACCCTTCGCTCCTCACAGGACCTCCTTCTATCCTGCTCCCTGGTCTCCTCCTCCCATGCACGACTGCAGGACTTCTCCAGGTCCTCCCCTATCCTCTGGAACTCACTGCCCCAATCCATCCGACTGTCGCCTTCCCTCCCCACATTCAGGCGCTCCCTCAAAACCCATGTCTTCAGGGAAGCCTACCCCACCCTCAACTAACGGCCATCCTCCCTCATTCCTCCCACCACTTCATCCCCCTCAGCCACTTCATTCCCCTCAGCCACTTCCTATTGTTCCACTACCCCCTCCCTCCTAGATTGTAAGCTTGAAAGAGTAGGGCCCTCTAACCCCTCGTACGTTGTCTGTTATTGTTGTACTGTGCCATGTATTGTCCCCCCTATTGTACAGCGCTGAGCAAACCCTTTGGTGCTATATAAACTCGATGTAATAATAATAATAATCATCAGAAAAAGTGACATCACTATCAGCCTCCCATTTCTGTCTATAAAGAGGGGGTGAGGGAAAGAAAGTAACCAAAAATTGGTGATACAAATCTGAAATAAGACCCCTGCCCCTAGGAGAGTCACGGCTAATACGTTCAAAAAATGAAATCGGAGATGAAGGTGTAAGACCAAAATGTGAATAAAAAAAATGTCTAATCTGTCGATAATAATATTCACGAAGCGGAATATCAAAAAGTATGCGTAGCATCTCAAAAGTGATAGAAGATCCTCCTCTCTGAAAGTCAGATGACCTAATAAAGGACCTATCATACCACCAACGGAATACCTGTGAAGATGAGAATGCTGTAATAAAATTTGGGTCACCAAAAAATGATGAACCTGGTGAGACAGAGGAGACAAGATTCAATTTAAGTTTATAACGGGACCAAAACATCAATGATTGGGCAACAATGGAATTATAGAGCAATAACGAGGGGGGGGGGAATTATAGACCATAATACACCTGGTAAATAGAATGGATGTATAGACTGAGATTCAAATCTGATCCATGGGACCTGGGAAGTAATAGTCACCCATTGTGATAGTTGTGCGAAACGGGCTGACAGCTAGTAAAGCCAGAAATTGGGGAGACCTAGGCCTCCCACCCATTGTGACCGGTAGAGGACCAATGAAGTAAAACGAGGGCGTTTGTTACGCCAAATAAAATTATTAATAATCCTTTGAAAGTGATCTAAGAACGTTTTTGAGACAGGGATTGGGAGTGATCTAAATAAAGTAATTTAGGGAAGACATTCATTGTTACTGCCGTGACTCTGCCAAGAATGAGATAGGGGATCCATGCCAGATCTTCAATAGAGGTGAGAGGCGTGACACACATGGTGGCCAATTAGCAGCAAATAATTTTGAGTATCTGGGGGTGAGGTTTATACCTAGGTATGAAATCTGATCTGTGGCCCAACGAAATGGAAAAGAATTGCGGAGAGATGCACCCAGGGAATCAGGAACATTAATAGGCAGAACTACTGATTTAGTAAAATTTACAGTAAGACCTGATACTGTTACAAAGTCATTCAATAATGAGCAGAAGTCAGGCAATGACACCAACAGTTTAGTAAGGAAAAGCATAACATCATCTGCATACATACAAATTGTGAAATGTGAACCAATAATGGGTAACCAGAAATATCTGAGTGTGATTATTGCAATTGCCAAGGGTTCCAAAACAAGCGCCAATAATAAGGGTGAAAGAGGACAACCCTGACGGGTACCTCCGCCTAGTGTACAAAATACAGAATTGCAGCCTGGAAGTCTTATTCTTGTTTTGGGGGGAGTCATACAAAGCATGTACACCAGACAGAAATTCATCACTAAAGCCCATCTTCTGCAGTAATGAAAACAAGTATGGCCAGAGGACACCATCATAGGCCTTGTTAATGTCCCGGCTCAGCAACAAAACTTCTTTAGAATGCAAATTGGCGTCCTGAATAACATTTAATGTGAGACGAATAGGCCCTTTACTATTGTGCCTGGGCGCATTTCCGTGGGCGAACGTCTAATTTTTACGTGCGACCGTCTACTTTTACCCCACTAAGAGATTTACTATTGAGCAGCGCCAACAAGTAGACGCAAATCGAATTTACTAACGTGACACACACCAGGAATCAGACTCACAAAGCAGACTTGGTAAGAGGTATGTCTGACACCATGAAAGATCACTGCAGAAATATGTTCACTTTGAAATTTGCTTTGCGAAATATCAGGACTTCACTTTAAACAATATCTACCATTTCAAAAAAAAATTTAAATGTGTTAAAAAGTTTTTTTTTAAGCAAGTTGACACAGTAAAAAACTAGACGCTCGTGCAGCTTATTTGGCAGATATAACTGAGCATGTGCAGAACACACATTAGACGTCCTCTGTGGGCACTTGCTTTTTAGCCACTGCTCAATAGTAAATCTCAGTGTGGAGTCCTCTGACAGCCAGCACTCGGTGGCGTCTCCTGTGTGTGGAGTCCTCTGACAGACGGCACTCGGTGGCGTCTCCTGTGTGTGGAGTCCTCTGACAGCCGGCACTCGGTGGCGTCTCCTGTGTGTGGAGTCCTCTGAAAGCCGGCACTCAGTCACGTCTCCTGTGTGTGGAGTACTCTGACAGCCGGAACTCGATGGCATCTCCTGTGTGTGGAGTCCTCTGACAGCTGGCACTCGGTGGCGTCTCCTGTGTGTGGAGTCCTCTGACAGCCGGCACTCGGTGGCGTCTCCTGTGTGTGGAGTCCTCTGACAGCCGGAACTCGGTGACGTCTCCTGTGTTTGGAGTCCTCTGACAGCCGACACTCGGTGGCGTCTCTGTGTGTGGAGTCCTCTGACAGCCGGCACTTGGTCACGTCTCCTGTGTGTGGAGTCCTCTGACAGCCGGCACTCGGTCACGTCTCCTGTGTGTGGAGTCCTCTGACAGCCGGCACTTGGTTGCGTCTCCTGTGTGTGGAGTACTCTGACAGCCGGCACTCGGTGGCGTCTCCTGTGTGTGGAGTCCTCTGACAGCCGGCACTCGGTGGCGTCTCCTGTGTGTGGAGTCCTCTGACAGCCGGCACTCGGTGGCGTCTCCTGTGTGTGGGGTCCTCTGACAGCCGGCACTCGGTGGTGTCTCCTGTGTGTGGAGTCCTCTGACAGCCGGCACTTGGTCATGTCTCCTGTGTGTGAAGTCCTCTGACAGCCGGCACACGGTGGCGTCTCCTGTGTGTGGAATCCTCTGACAGCCGGAACTCGGTGGCGTCTCCTGAGTGTGGAGTCCTCTGACAGCTGGCACTCGGTGGCGTCTCCTGTGTGTGAAGTCCTCTGACAGCCGGCACTCGGTCGCGTCTCCTGTGTGTGGAGTCCTCTGACAGCCGGCACTTGGTGGCGTCTCCTGTGTGTGGAATCCTCTGACAGCCGGCACTCGGTGGCGTCTCCTGTGTGTGGAGTCCTCTGACAGCCGGTACTCGGTGGCGTCTCCTGTGTGTGGAATCCTCTGACAGCCGGCACTCGGTGGCATCTCCTGTGTGTGGAGTAATCTGACAGCCGGCACTTGGTGACGTCTCCTGTGTGTGGAGTCCTCTGACAGCCGGTACTCGGTGGCGTCTCCTGTGTGTGGAATCCTCTGACAGCCGGCACTCGGTGTCGTTTCTCCTGTGTGTGGAGTCCTCTGACAGCCGGTACTCGGTGGCGTCTCCTGTGTGTGGATTCCTCTGACAGCCGGCACTCGGTGGCGTCTCCTGTGTGTGGGGTCCTCTGACAGCCGGCACTCGGTGGCGTCTCCTGTGTGTGGGGTCCTCTGACAGCCAGCACTCGGTGGTGTCTCCTGTGTGTGAAGTCCTCTGACAGCCTGCACTCGGTGGCGTCTCCTGTGTGTGGAGTCCTCTGACAGCCGGCACTCGGTGGCGTCTCCTGTGTGTGGATTCCTCTGACAGCCGGCACTCGGTGGCGTCTCCTGTGTGTGGAGTCCTCTGACAGCCGGCACTCGGTGGCGTCTCCTGTGTGTGGAGTCCTCTGACACCCGGCACTCGGTGGTGTCTCCTGTGTGTGGATTCCTCTGACAGCCGGCACTCGGTGGCGTCTCATGTGTGTGGAATCCTCTGACAGCCGGCACTCGGTGGCGTCTCCTGTGTGTGTGAAGTCCTCTGACAGCCGGAACTCGGTGGCGTCTCCTGTGTGTGGAATCCTCTGACAGCCGGCACTCGGTGGCGTCTCCTGTGTGTGGATTCCTCTGACAGCCGGCACTCGGTGGCGTCTCCTGTGTGTGGAGTCCTCTGACAGCCGGCACTCGGTGGCGTCTCCTGTGTGTGGAGTCCTCTGACAACCGGCACTCGGTGACGTCTCCTGTGTGTGGAGTCCTTTGACGGCCGGCACTCGGTGGCGTCTCCTGTGTGTGGAGTCCTCTGACGGCCGGCACTCGGTGGCGTCTCCTGTGTGTGGAGTCCTCTGACAGCCGGCACTCGGTGGCGTCTCCTGTGTGTGGAGTCCTCTGACAGCCGGCACTCAGTGGCGTCTCCTGTGTGTGGAATCCTCTGACAGCCGGCACTCGGTGACGTCTCCTGTGTGTGGAGTCCTCTGACAGCCGGCACTCGGTGATGTCTCCTGTGTGTGGAGTCCTCTGACAGCCGGCACTCGGTGGCGTCTCCTGTGTGTGGCGTCCTCTGACAGCCGGCACTCGGTGGCGTCTCCTGTGTGTGGAGTCCTCTGACAGCCGGCATTCGGTGGCGTCTCCTGTGTGTGGAGTCCTCTGACAGCCGGCACTCGGTGGCGTCTCCTGTGTGTGGAGTCCTCTGACAGCCGGCACTCGGTGGCGTCTCCTGTGTGTGGAGTCCTCTGACAGCCGGCACTCGGTGGCGTCTCCTGTGTGTGGAGTCCTCTGACAGCCGGCACTCGGTGGCGTCTCCTGTGTGTGGAGTCCTCTGACAGCCAGCACTCGGTGGCGTCTCCTGTGTGTGGAGTCCTCTGACAGCCGGCACTCGGTGGCGTCTCCTGTGTGTGGAGTCCTCTGACAGCCGGCACTCGGTGGCGTCTCCTGTGTGTGGAGTCCTCTGACAGCCGGCATTCGGTGGCGTCTCCTGTGTGTGGAGTCCTCTGACAGCCGGCACTCGGTGGCGTCTCCTGTGTGTGGAGTCCTCTGACAGCCAGCACTCGGTGGCGTCTCCTGTGTGTGGAGTCCTCTGACAGCCAGCACTCGGTGGCGTCTCCTGTGTGTGGAGTCCTCTGACAGCCAGCACTCGGTGGCGTCTCCTGTGTGTGGAGTCCTCTGACAGCCGGCACTCGGTGGCGTCTCCTGTGTGTGTAGTCCTCTGACAGCCGGCACTCGGTGGCGTCTCCTGTGTGTAACAACCAGCACTCGGCAGATCTTTATGGACTCTCATTGGATTTCCTTAGTTCTAGTGATTCTATTTTTTTTTCTTATCCTTTATAATTATTTCTGTAATGATTTTACTTATTTCGAAGGTCTGGATAATATTTATTTTGACAGCTGAATGTAAAAATAAAGGTCCGCAATAAAAAAAAAAACAAAGCAAAAACAACGTGGGTCTCCCCTCTCATCCATACCAAGCCCTTCAGGCCGAAATAAAAAAAAAACAGAGTGGAGTCCCCCCAATATCCATACCAGACCCTTATCTGAGCATGCAGCCCGGCAGGTCAGGAAAGGGGGGGGATGAGCGAGCGCCCCCTCCCTCCTGAACCATACAAGGCCACATGCCCTCAACATGGGGGGGGTGCTTTGGGGCGAGGGGCTCCCCCCCAAAGCACCTTGTCCCCATGTTGATGAGGACAAGGGCCTCTTCCCCACAACCCTGGCTGGTGGTTGTGGGGGTCTGTGGGCGGGGGGCTTATCAGAATCTGGAAGTCCCCTTTAACAAGGGGGCCCCCAGATCCCGCCCCCCCCTATGTGAATGAGTCTGCGGTACATGGTCCCGCTACTCATTCACAAAAAAACAAAGTGCTGTGTAAAAAAAACACAATACAGGGTCTTTGAGAAGGCCTTTAATAAAACAATGTCCCCCGAAGTAGATCCAACGTCAATCACGGTGGTGGCGGCGATCCGAAAAAAGAAAAAAAAAGTTCCGGTCCCGTCGGAGGCTTCCAGCCTTATGAAGAAAGTCTTGCTGACAGCTCTTAAATAGGTTAGGGGCGGGGCCAGCCGGGGACATCATCTGAGTGACCATTGAGTCATTGAGATGAGACTTGGTGGGCCTTGAGGAGGATTGAATAAGATTCCTCCTCTTCCCCTATTCCTGTGCCCTGTCCAATGTTTCTTAGGCTGAACCTCCTTAGCCTACTGGGCCTGTGTTTTTCAACAAAAAATCCTACTAGAGTAAAACCTTTTCTTACTGTCTGGGAATGTCCTCTTGTTATGGGCCGTACATTCCAGAGCCTCCTCGAGACCTGGACCAAAAAGATTATTGCCAATAAAGGGTAAGGCACAAAGGTGCAGTTTGAATGCTGAGTTCCCTGCCCAGGTTTTTAACCAAAATGCCCTTTTAGCTGAATTCACTAGGGCAGAGGTTCAAGCCGCTAGCTTAACTGATATGGCTGAGGCATCCACAAGGAAACCAACTGCTTTAAACAGCAAAGGAAGTTATTTCAGGATTTGCTGCCTGGAGGTCCCTGCTGAGAGATGTGACTGTGTAAGCCAGCATTCCAGATTTCTGGTGACACAGGTAGCCGATAAAGCTGGCCTAAACTGATGGAAGTGGAATCCCAGGCCCTGCGGAGTAAGACTTCATCCCTCTTATCCATAGGGTCTTTCAGAGCCCCCATATCTTCAAATGTTACGTCTGTCCTTTTAGAGACTTTAGATAAGGGGGTGTCTAATTTCTGAACCTTGTTCCATTGCTGGGACCCGTTATCCTCAAACCTCCTATTAAGATTACTTGAGAAAAAGGGTTTCCTCTCAGGGCTTTCCCATTCCTGCTTAATGGTATCAGCCAGGGAACTATGGTCTGGAAAGACCCTAGTCTTTCTAGCTGTCAGGGTCCGCCGCGGCTCCGTCCCCGGCGAATGCGCAATAGCGGCGGCTCATGCCGGGACACAGGCACCAGATCCAGCCAAGAATATTTCACAAGGTCTGAAAAGTATGTAAGTCATCGAGTTATTCCCCAATTTAAGAAGAAGAGCATAACTGCAGGTAATAAATGTAAGAGAGGAGTTGCAGATGATACGATGGTGGGTAGTATGTACAGGAGAGGAGTGTGGAGGTATGACAGTGATGGGTATGTACAGGAGAGGAGTGTGGAGGTATGACAGTGATCGGTATGTACAGGAGAGGAGTACGGAGGTATGACAGTGATCTGTATGTACAGGAGAGGAGTGTGGAGGTATGACAGTGATCGGTATGTACAGGAGAGGAGTGTGGAGGTATGACAGTGATCGGTATGTACAGGAGAGGAGTACGGAGGTATGACAGTGATGGGTATGTACAGGAGAGGAGTACGGAGGTATGACAGTGATCGGTATGTACAGGAGAGGAGTGTGGAGGTATGACAGTGATCGGTATGTACAGGAGAGGAGTACGGAGGTATGACAGTGATCGGTATGTACAGGAGAGGAGTGTGGAGGTATGACAGTGATAGGTATGCACAGGAGAGGAGTACGGAGGTATGACAGTGATCGGTATGTACAGGGGAGGAGTGTGGAGGTATGACAGTGATCGGTATGTACAGGAGAGGAGTACGGAGGTATGACAGTGATCGGTGTGTACAGGAGAGGAGTACGGAGGTATGACAGTGATTGGTGTGTACAGGAGAGGAGTGCGGAGGTATGACAGTGATTGGTGTGTACAGGAGAGGAGTGTGGAGGTATGAAAGTGATCGGTATGTACAGGAGAGGAGTACGGAGGTATGACAGTGATCGGTATGTACAGGAGAGGAGTGTGGAGGTATGACAGTGATCGGTATGTACAGGAGAGGAGTGTGGAGGTATGACAGTGATCGGTATGTACAGGAGAGGAGTGTGGGGGGTATGACAGTGATCGGTATGTACAGGAGAGGAGTGTGGAGGTATGACAGTGATCGGTATGTACAGGAGAGGAGTGTGGGGGGTATGACAGTGATCGGTATGTACAGGAGAGGAGTGTGGAGGTATGACAGTGATGGGTATGTACAGGAGAGGAGTGTGGAGGTATGACAGTGATCGGTATGTACAGGAGAGGAGTGTGGAGGTATGACAGTGATCGGTATGTACAGGAGAGGAGTGTGGAGGTATGACAGTGATGGGTATGTACAGGAGAGGAGTGTGAAGGTATGACAGTGATCGGTATGTACAGGAGAGGAGTACGGAGGTATGACAGTGATCGGTATGTACAGGAGAGGAGTGTGGGGGGTATGACAGTGATCGGTATGTACAGGAGAGGAGTGTGGGGGGTTATGACAGTGATCGGTATGTACAGGAGAGGAGTATGGGGGGTATGACAGTGATTGGTATGTACAGGAGTGGAGTACGGAGGTATGACAGTGATGGGTATGTACAGGAGAGGAGTACGGAGGTATGACAGTGAGCGATATGTACAGGAGAGGAGTGTGGAGGTATGACAGTGATCGGTATGTACAGGATAGGAGTGTGGAGGTATGACAGTGATGGGTATGTACAGGAGAGGAGTACGGAGGTATGACAGTGAGCGATATGTACAGGAGAGGAGTACGGAGGTATGACAGTGATCGGTATGTACAGGATAGGAGTGTGGAGGTATGACAGTGATCGGTATGTACAGGAGAGGAGTACGGGGGTATGACAGTGATCGGTATGTACAGGAGAGGAGTACGGGGGTATGACAGTGATCGGTATTAGAGATGAGCGAATTATTCAAAAATTTGGTTCGGCTGATTCGCCGAATTCGCCGAATAAATTTGCTTCAAGCCGAATATATTCGCTGCGAATTTAACTTATAAAAAGGGTGTTTCTAGGCTTCAGAGAGCCTTTATATTAGTGCAGAACACTGTACCTTTAATTTAAATGCCCTTGGAGTCTGCTGGGGAAGAGAAATAATACTGTCAGTCAGTATGACATGCAGATGAGTGCCGTCGATCTTAGAATCACCGCACACTTCCCTCATTTGGGCAGTCACGGGGCCAAAACCAGAGTGTGGAGCCACAGTGTGGCGGTGGAGGCAGCAGCAATGGGAGGCCATACAGCACCCTATGACAAAATGGAAACCAGCAGCAGTGTGAGGAGACCTGAAAGTGGCACATGGCAGATTAGTGGAATGCACTAATCACCCAAAAAATATTACCGCCACCCGGCGTGTAAATGGATCTAACTCTTTGAACGTACAATAGTGGTTGTGAAGCAGAAAGTCAGTTTATTTTGCACAATCGGCAAACTGCAGCACCAACTGTGCACGACAGCCACCAAAAAAAAAAGGGGGTATGTCACTTAAAATTTTCGATTCTTTGATAGCTGTGGCCCTAAGTAACGATTCTGTGTCCCTGAGTAACGATTCTGTGGCCCTGAGTAACGATTCTGTGGCCCTGAGTAACGATTCTGTGGCCCTAAAGTCTCTGTGGCCCTAACTCTGTCCCTTAATTCACACAGGTCTGTCTCTCTTGAATGACCGGAGGCTAATGGAGAATTCTAAGATGGCCGCGATTTATAGCTCCACCATTACACAGTGCTGGCTGGCTGCTGATTGGCTAATGCGATCACATGTCATGAATGCATTATGGGTCAGCGTGCCTTGTCTGCGCGCCTTCCCAGAGATCCCCGCCCCATCTTCTCTGTCCATTTTCTCCGTCGCCACACATGTCGCCGCCATTTTTGGGAAAATTTGATTTGTGCATCCGAAGTTTGCTAATCTTCGGATTCGTCGCAAATCAAATTTTTCCAAATCTTCGGAACGAATTCCACTTCGTCATGTTCGATTTGCTCATCTCTAATCGGTATGTACAGGAGAGGAGTGTGGGGGTATGACAGTGATCGGTATGTACAGGAGAGGAGAATGGGGGGTATGGCAGTGATCGGTATGTACAGGAGAGGAGTGTGGGGGGTATGACAGTGATCGGTATGTACAGGAGAGGAGTGGGGGGGGTATGACAGTGATGGGTATGTACAGGAGTGGAGTACGGAGGTATGACAGTGATCGGTATGTACAGGAGAGGAGTACGGAGGTATGACAGTGATCGGTATGTACAGGAGAGGAGTACGGAGGTATGACAGTGATCGGTATGTACAGGA
Organism: Staurois parvus; assembly: GCF_062004578.1. Classification (NCBI taxonomy): domain Eukaryota; kingdom Metazoa; phylum Chordata; class Amphibia; order Anura; family Ranidae; genus Staurois; species Staurois parvus. The sequence goes on along the minus strand of NW_028317868.1, from coordinate 927,393 downwards.
GAGGAGTACGGAGGTATGACAGTGATTGGTATGTACAGGAGAGGAGTAGGGTGGTATGACAGTGATGGGTATGTACAGGAGAGGAGTACGGAGGTATGACAGTGATCGGTATGTACAGGAGAGAAGTATGGGGGGTATGGCAGTGATCGGTATGTACAGGAGAGGAGTATGGGGGCTATGACAGTGATCGGTATGTACAGGAATGAATCAGATGAGGACAGGGGGGGTGATCGGCATGGTGGGGCAGCAATTACTGGAACCGATCCCCTGTACGGCTCTCTCTGCAGCAGCTGAAAGTCGGCTTCTTCTCCTCTCTCTGGCCAGATTTCAGCTGCAGATAGAGCTATACAAGGGATCAGTTCCAGTAATTGCCCCTCCCCCTTTGCCCCACCACCACACCCATCACCTTCCCTGTGCACCATATGTTTCCTTTTGCTGCCCGGGGCCCCCCACCGCTGCAGTACTTCCATCTTCCCTCCTCTGCTTCCCTCCCACAGCTAAGAGCACAGGTCCTCTAAATATGTCACACTTACCAGCCCCTTATTTTCCTGAATGAACAGAATGATTTATCAGTACCGAGCACTCACTGTGTTCATTCCTAACTAAATTATATTAAACTTTTTTTTGGGGGGAGGGGCCCTATCAGATTGGCTGTATGGGGCCCTGTTGTTTGTAACATCTTCCCTGCTCATACCCTCCACTTGATTCTCCATCTCCTCAACATGAAGGAAATAGAAGTACAAGTGGAGGCAGTACAAAGGCCCCGGGGAGGAGATTGGTCAGGAAGGGTCTCTGCTCCACCATAACCCTGAATTCTCGGAGTGTCAGGACCCAGCTTCATACCCTCTTGCTCCTCTATCCCCTCAACCCGGAGGAAGTAGAAGTACAAGTGGAGCCAAAGCAATGGCTCCAGGAAGGAGTATCAGCATTCTGATGACATTTCTGGGTCTACGCTCCACCATAACTCTGGTTCTCGGAGTGTCAGGTCCCAGCGGGTTCTCCTGGTGTCTCTCCTGTTATTCTGTCTCGGACACATCAGAGGAACATGGTGGGAGATCGGCCTGAATGTCCTTCCTAGGAGAGAATACCGGAGCCATTCTGAGGCCCAAATGATGGCCGGCAATGAGGAGGAAACCAACACTGAGAAGTAGATTGTGAAGCCGGATTTACTGAAATCCTAGATCAGCAGTATAGTTCCTCCAACATTTGGAGAACGTGGTGACCCTCTTTATCAAGCTTACAGACAGAGAGACAAATGCCGGCCATAGACGGGTCGAAAATCGGCCAATTTTTTGGCAAAAAAAATCGGCAGATTTTTCCACTGTTAGTGGGTTAATTGGTCGGCCATTTTTGGGGGGTTTTTGCACAGTTTTTTTATTGGTCATGTTGGAAAAGTTGCAGCCGATATAGACAATCAGACGATTTTCCCGGCAATAATGATAAGAAGAAGAAAAAGGAAGAAGAAGGAAGAATGAAGAAGAAGACGATTGCAGACTATCACATCTAGAAGAGGACATTTTATTCTGCTAAAGTGAATTGATCATCGGAATAGGAGACACCTGAATTATTATTATTATTAATTTACAGTATTTATAAAGCACCAATAGTTCGCTCAGCGCTGTACATTACAAAGGGGGACAGAACATGTGACAGAACAATACCAATACAATGCAATACATGAGGGGATCGAGGGCCCTGCTCTTTCGAGCTTACAATCTAGGAGGGAGGGGATGGTGGTACAGGAGGAGATAGCTGTGGGGGATGGAGTGGTAGGAAGAGTGGAGGAGGTCGGCAAGTTAGCAGGGGGTGGGGTAGGCTTCCCTGAAGAGGTGGGTTTTCAGGGTGCGCCTAAAGGAGAGGACAGTAGGTGATAATCTGACGGGTTGGGGCAGGGAGTTCCAGAGGATGGGTGACACCCTGGAGAAGTCCTGGAGGTGGGCGTGGGAGGAGGAGACCAGGGAACTAGAGAGAAGGAGGTCTTGTGAGGAGTGCAGTGTGCGTCCTGGGTGGTACTTGGATATTAGGTCAGTGATGTAGTTCGGGGCAGTATGGTGGACAGCTTTGTACATCAGTGTTAGGATTTTGAATTTGCTCCGTTGCGCAATCAGAAGCCAGTGGAGGGATTGGCAGAGTGGGGTGGCGGAGATGGAGCGGTTGGAAAGGTGAATGAGTCTGGCAGCCATGTTCAGGATGGACTGAAGCGGGGATAGCCAGCGGCGAGGCAGGCCAGTGAGGAGGGAGTTGCAGTAGTTGAGTAGTGATATGTGAGGGAGTGGATGAGCTGTTTAGTGGTTTCTGGGGTTAGGAATGGGCGGATTTTGGCGATGTTGCGGAGGTGGAGTCTGAATGAGTTTGTTAAAGATTGGACTTGGGGCTAGAAGGATAGATTGGAGTCCAGAATGACACCAAGTACTCTGGCCTGCGGGGTGGGTTTGATGGTGGAGTTGTTGGACATGATGAGAAGTCAATGGGGGGTGGTGTCCGGGCTGGGGGGGGAAGACAAGAAACTCAGTTTTGGAGAGGTTCAGTTTAAGGAAGTGGAGCGACATCCAGTCAGATATGTCACTCAGTAGGTGTGTGATTCGGCGGAGACCGAGGGGGTGAGGTGGGGGGTTGATAGATTTGTGTGTCATCGGCATAGAGGTGGTAGTTGAAGCCATGAGAGTGTATAAGTTGGCCAAGGGAGGAGGTGTAGATGGAGAAGAGAAGGGGCCCGAGGACAGAGCCTTGAGGGACCCCAACAGAGAGGGGGAGTGAGGGGGAGGTGGTAGCATTATAGGTAACACTGAATGATAGGTAGGATGAGAGCCAGGAGAGAGCAGAATCTCTGAGGCCGAGGGAGTGTAGTTTTTTGAGGAGGAGGGGGTGGTCGACAGTGTCGAAGGCCGCAGAGAGGTCAAGGAGTAGGAGCACTGAATAATGGCCATTAGCTTTGGCGGTTAGCAGGTCGTTGGAGAGTTTGAGTAAGGCAGTTTCGGTGGAGTGTAGGGGATGGAAGCCGGACTGTAGGGGATCGAGGAGGTTGTTGTCGTTGAGGTGAGAGCATAGGCGGGTGTAGACTAGGCGCTCGAGAAATTTAGATGTAAATGGGAGCAGGGAGATAGGTCTGAGGTTGTTCGGATCATTGGGGTCCAGGGAGGGCTTCTTAAGTATGGGGGTGATGTGTGCATGTTTCAGAGGGGAGGGGAAAGTGCCGGAGGAGAGGGAGAGATTGAAGATGTGGGTGAGGGAGCGTAGGATGGAGGGGGAGGGAGGTCGTAGGAGTTGTGAGGGGATAGGGTCAAGGGGGCAGGTGGTGAGGCGGGCATCAGAGAGGATCTTGGAGACTTCTTCGATGGTAGTAAGGTCAAAGAGGCGGAGTGTTGGGGGAGCTTCAGTATGAGGAATGTAGGGTGGGGTGGAAGTGGAGGTCAGAGCAGTGGTGGGGCCCGTGGGAGAGGGGTGATGAGGGGGTAGCTGAGTGAGGGGGAACGGGGTTGGAGGGAGTTTGAGCAGCGATGAAGTCCCTGCGGGTTATGTCGAGGGGGGGGATGAGGGGGTAGCTGTGTGAGAGGGGACAGATTGAGAGGGCGTGTGAGTTGCAGCGATGTCCTTGCGAATTGTGTCAATCTTGTTTTTGAAGTGATTGGCAATCTCAAGGGCAGTGAGTGAGGTGCTGGGTGGAGGTGGGGGTGGCGAGAGTAGAGAGTTGAAGGTAGAGAAGAGTCGGCAAGGATTGAAGGATAGGGCCTTGATGAGGGTCAGGAAGTAGGCTTGTTTGGCTGCGTGGAGGGAGGAGGTGTAGGTGTGGAAGGCAGATTTGTAGCGGGTGAAGGCTTGCTGGGATTTGGTTTGTGCCATAGTCGCTCCAGAGCAAGACTGTGTCGTTTGAGGGTTTTGGTGTGATCAGTCTGCCAGGGCTGGAGCAGTCGGGGTCTGATGTTGCGTGTGGTTAAAGGCGCTAGTGAGTCAAGGGCTGTTGACAGCGCATTGTTGTAGGCAGTCATAGCCAAGTCGGGGCAGGACAGGGGGAGGATGCGGTCATGGAGTTGATCAGCTGCAGAGTGGAGGGGGGCAGGGTTAAGGTTGCGGAGGTTACGGCTGGTAGTAGTGCGACATTTGGAGGGGTAGGTGTTGGAGGACGAGGAGATAGGGAAGGTGATCAGGTTGTGGTCAGAGAGAGGGAAGGGGGTGTTAGTGAGGTTGTGGGGAGCGCAGCGGTTGGAGAAGACAAGATCAAGGATATTACCGTTGGAGTGGGTGGTGGATTGTATGCACTGTGCAAGTGCAAAGGAGGAGGTTAAGTGGAGGAGATGGGATGTGTCCGGGTTGTCGAGGTTGACAGGGATGTTGAAATCCCCAAGGATGATGGTGGGTAGCTCAGAGGAGAGGAAGAAGGGTAGCCAGGAGGAGAAGTCATCCAGGAAGCGGGATATGGATCCAGGAGGCCGGTATATCACAGCAAGCACTTTATATGAAAAAGTCTTGCGGTTGCAACAAATGTATCCATTTGTATCCAAAAAAAATATAAAGTATTTGCATTGCTGTCACATTGTATGGTGTGCTCCTCTGTCTCTGGTTTCCTGTCCCATCTTTTCGTGACCATTAGTGGCAGCATCCATGGCGGCAACGACCAATTATTTTGTTTATTGGCCGACAATTCAGCCGATAAATGACCTGTCTATGGCCTGCTAAAGTGATCGGGGCTACAGCACTAGGACGCCACACTGCTGACACCATACCGGTCCCGGCAGCCATCTTGGATCCTCATACTGGTCAGTGATTTCTGTTCATTCATTTATCTGGCTAATAAAGCCCCCTCTGTTCATACGGTATCACGCTATGGACCTCCTTTTTTCCTGAGCTCCTTTGAGCTCCCACTATCTACAGAGGAGGTGAGCCATCCAGGGACGGCTGATGTCGATTCCACAGACTATACCTGACACCGTGCACATGGCGGGTCACTGATTAGTGACGCAATACACTTTTATGTATGTATTTGCACTATGTCACTTTCTCACTTGTTTTTTAGGATTGTTATTTTAATATATTGATGTTTTATTATATTTAGAAGCTGTTTATTAGGCTTGACATATCATATGATGATGATGTTTAAGCACTACACCCTGCTATTATATTATTAAGGAATAGGAACCTGACTTACCTATGTGGTCTGAAGTGGAGGAGATCCCATGCTGGTGGCCGTGTGTATAAGATGGAGACGGAGAACCTGTTTGACTGGTTGGAACCAGCTGTAAAATGTCCGAAAACAGGGAAGTGTTTCATGTACAGGATGTAGCATTTCGTACATCTCACACTGGGATTTCCTGGGTTGGTCTCATAATGAGGAACATGAAAATAACTGATGAATACAGAGGGTGCAGTATGGAGAGCAGAGACTACACCGTGTTCCAAATGATTCTGCAAATGATATTTCCTCATTTCCCTCAATAATTGATGTAAATATCAGTCGGCAGAATTCTCAGGTTATCAGCTATGAAGAGGACAATTCACATTTTATTGAACAAACCTCCTAATGATAACAGGATTTGTGTTCCGGATTATTCCGCACAGGAAGTTTCCAAACACTTTCTAGGTTGTAAAGAACTGAAAATTGTCATTTGTTGTGTTTGCAGCAGATTTACTGAAATCAAAAGCTTCTCAATCAAACTTTTCCCAACATTGTAACTTTGTAAACATTTGAAGCGGTCACGTTACATTGTAACATAGGAGCCCTTATCTGATAGCAGATCACAAGTCTGGCATCCATTGAACTTGGCAGTTTTCGGACAGTTTCTGCTTGAATTTGTTTGCAAGATGTCAGAATAGCCTCCCAGAGCTGCTGTTTGGATGTAAACTGCCTCCCACCCTCATAGATCTTTTGCTTGAGGATGCTCCAAAGGTTCTCAATAGGATTGAGGTCAGGGGAGGATGGAGGCCACACCATGACTTTCTCTCCTTTTATCCCCATAGCAGCCATTGATGCAGAGGTATTCTTTGCAGCATGAGATGGTGCATTGTCATGCATGAAGATGATTTTATTACGGAAAGCATAGTCCTTCCTTCTGTACCAGGGAAGAAAGTGGTCAGTCATAAACTCCACATACTTTGCAGAGGTCATCTTTACACCTTCGGGGGCTCTAAAGGGGCCGACCAGCTCTGTTCCCATGATTCCAGCCCAAAATATGACTCCACCACCGCCTTGCTGACGTCTCAGCCTTGTTGGAACAGGGTGGTGTCTTGGAAATTCGCTTTAACGAATTTCTCCTTACCGTGAGTACTCGCAGTTGGATGCGCAGAAATCCCCCATAAAGCTGTGCGAATCTCGCTTACCACGACTGCAGCTAAACTACACGATTCCTGCCCATCCAAATACTTTGGTTCTGTTGAAATGTAGGTGATTGGAGCTCCGTTACCCTAGAATGATCACACGACACTCTAAGGCTGGTTGCAATCCACATAAGGGCTGATTTTAGACCCAGCTCTCTGTTTTATTAAAAATACACACATGCCCCCCACATGAATAAAGTCAATCCCTCCCACCGAACAATGCAATGGGGATTGCCTATACAGAGGATGTACATTCCAATTGGAGCATAGCCTTTGCTATTATCTATCACTGGTCCTCCCCCATGAGTCTTCTGAGGTCAGCAGACTTCCTCCCCTTCCCCCCTATGAGCCATCTGAGGTCATATTTCCTGTCCTACTAGCTTCTATTGGTATGCAAAATTCTCTGCACAAGCACTCCCTAAAAATATCAGTCTGTACCTGGATGGGCCCGATACGATCTTTATTAAAACACATCCATCCGAGATACAGTTCAGATTAGTAATGGGTTGTAAGATATGCATAAGCCTACACGTGGAGTTCACACCGCTTGCGCATTGCGTTATGAAGCCCATGTGGTACCATGCTGCTGATATGCGGATACAGGCCCACGGTCTACTGACAGCAGCATTCGCATGGAATGCCGTGGTGGTATACACGCCGGTCTATAAGCGCAGATCTGCCATCTCATCCATTACCAAGCTGAGTACTGTAATACATACATTGTACATGCGCATGGCCCAATTGCAGCCTTCAGAGCTTTAATTAAGCCACACGAGAGACATATGAATAACACGAATATATGACACATTTAAAGTTCGACCAATAATACAAAATTTCCATGACATTCCCTCCTGTTTTATCATATTCTCCTCGTGTCCCTTCTTGATCTTCTTCAGCTTGATGGGTGTAGTCTCAAACTTCAAAGAGTTCCTGTAGTTGTCCCTGAGAATAAAGCTCCACGGGGTACCTGAAACAACAAGACCCGACGCAGACTCGACGCAAACAGGCTTGATTGAAGCGATGATCCTCAAGAGCGTTGGAACCTTCACTACAGGAAGGCTCTTGCAAAAACCACAAACAGACTTGTGGTATGAATAAAGCTTGTGATCCCACGGTGGTCTGGGGAGATCCAGCAATAGATTCTCAAATTGCCCCTGCAGACGGGGCCACACAAGGCTGGTCTCGACCCAGACAGTTTTCCAAATCGCAGACACAAACAATGATGAGGCTTGAAGCTTGCTTGAAGGTCTTGGAGAATGTGGTCTTCAGAGAGATAAATTAGAGGGAAGCCAGGACGTAATCTGTAGAGAAGGTGGTTGGTTGGTGAGGTCTTCCCCCGATCAGTGGTTGGAGTGGGATCCCCGGAGCGGGCATGGAGATGTGGTCGTCTGCCCGAGCTTGGCTTACACGGTCGATGAGGCAACAGGAACATCTCACCGCGGCATATAAAAGGCAGATGAAAAAGAGAAGCATCAGGACATACACTCCCACTTCCTTCAACCAAGATCCGATGGAGAACAGGAAATCTCCCAATCCTCCCAAACCCTTGAACGGATTCCAACCCTCACTAGCTATAGCTCTAGCTTTTCCCTGTAGTTCACTAACTTTGTCCATATGGGCCTGGACCTTGTCATCGGTGTCTTCTATCCAAGTACAACAATCCTCTCCGATGAACTCACAGAACCCCCCTTTGGCGGCTAAAAGATAATCAAGGGCCATCTTCTCCTGAAGCACTAAAATTCCCATCTGCCGTTGTTCTTGGGCAATTTCTCTGACAGCCTCTACGGTCTCGTTAAACATACTATCCACGATGACAGAAAAATTGTTCAGGCGCTTCATAAGTTCTATTCCCCATCCTGTCCATGAGGGGAACCAAGCCCATGCCTGGTCGCCCTCAGAGAACAGTTCCCTGCGAACTCTCCCTGCCATCCTTACCTTCTTGTGGACCATCAACTCTTCATGGTCCATCACTACATAGGATGCGGGGACTAGCTTTATGAGGGCACACGAACCTTTCGCGTTCTGGGGGAATGTTCTATAGGCTGCCGAACCACACAGAAAATAGTATGGACCTGTCAGAGCAGAGCAGGAGGAGTTCCTCGTTCGGCCTCTGGCACTGAGCAACAGTTGCACAGACTGGGGGATTGCTCCCTCAGTCTGCACATCACATCCGTCCTTCCAACACACGTGGTCTGGTCGGTCAGTGTGGTTACTCAGAAAGGAAGTCTGGTTAGTCAGATTGACAGTTATACCTCCCTCGCAGGTGGTAGTCCCAACAAACTTGTTACCTGTGCCAAAGCTGATGTTAAAGCACACCTGAGGGCTGCCTAGCTGTCCAGTTACCCATAATGGACTGACGAGGGTCCTACAGGAGCTAGAGCTAATATTGGTGCTGAAACTGATGTTACCTGCTAAAAATGTGTCATTAAGTTCTACCGATAAATGTCTACGTGGGGGCTGACCAGGGGTCCCTTGCTTTTTCATGCCGACGCGGATGTCATATAGGGCATGAACAGCGGCCATTGCGGACATGTGATGACTGGGTGGGGGCTTAGAGCATACCCAACAGTTGGTTTTGTTGGCGGTTCTGGCTAAACGCAGGTGCATTTTAAATAAAAGGTTGGGGTATCTGCCATCTTTTCCTCCGTTCACACACATGTAAGACATACAAACAAAAAGAAAAAGGAAAATGACACCCCTCATTCTCTGGTGTAGCTGAGAAGCTTCTTGCAGTGGCTTGCGTGCACCCAGTTGTCTCGTCCCTCGAGCTTGAGTGAGGTAGGTGTCGTCAGCTGGACTTGGTATGGTCCGGTGAACCGTGGCTCGAGTCCGGTTCTTTGATGTTTCTTTAGGACGACCCAATCACCTGGCTCAATAGAAAGAACACCTGTTATTGTATTTGGATCGGGGAGCGATTCGCGAACCCGATGGTGTATCTTCTGCAGCTCCCGTTGCAGAGATTGCACATAACCTGTAAGCTGTGAATGCAAAGACAACAACTGTTGAGGAAAGTACAACCCTGTTTTGGGAGGTCCCCCAAACAACACCTCGTAGGGTGACAGCCCATGTGGTTGCCGAGGGGCATTCCGGATGGAATAGAGGGCAATGGGGAGACACTCAGGCCAAGGTTTTTTTGTATCGGCCATGATTTTGGAGATCCTGTTTTTAAGGATTCCGTTGAGACGTTCAACCTTACCGCTACTCTCGGGGTGATACGGGGTGTGTAGCCCTTGGTTGATGTGAAGGGCTTTACATACCTCTGCAAAGATCTGTCCAGTGAAGTGTGACCCCCTATCGGACTCGATGGTTTCAGGTAGACCCCAGCGGCACACAACCTCAGACAGGATTTTCTTCGCCGTGTTACTAGCGTTGGCACATGTGACGGGCCACGCTTCAGGCCAGCCTGAAAACATATCTACACAGACCAAGGCGTATTCGTACGGCCCACTCTTTGGTAACGAGATGTAATCGATCTGGATGCGTTGGAAGGGGCGTTCAGGTTTTGGTGAGTGCCTTTGGGGTATTACTACCGTTCTGCCAGGGTTGTGTAGGGCACAGACTAGGCAAGAAGCTGCAAAGGTAGCTGCAGCAGTACTGAACCCAGGTGCAATCCAATGCTCGTCTACCAACGCACACATAGCCGTCTTTGATTGGTGCCCAGGGTAGTGAGCCAAGTGGGCCATCATGGGGAAAAGGGACTTTGGCAAACACCATCTTTTGTTCAGGCACCAAATGTCATTCGACCCTTGGGAGGCTCCTGCTGCTGTCCATCTAGCCTTCTCCTGCAAACCCGCCTGTGATTGCAGTTTTTTAAACTCGTCTAACGAAACCTCTGAAGGGATGGCCAGCATCAGAACCCCCGTTTCCTGAACCAGTGCACCGGCCTTTGCAGACCGATCTGCCAAAGCGTTTCCACATGCCTCCACACTAGTCTCAGTGGTATGAGCTTTCACCTTAAGAACAGCAATCTCCCGTGGCAGGCCGAAAGCAATGAACAACCTGTCAATCAGTTCTGCATGCTTCACCGGTTTACCTGAACTTGTGAGAAATCCCCTCGCTTTCCAGATGGGACCAAAGTCATGTGCAATACCAAACGCGTACCTCGAATCCGTATAAACATTAATCCTCTGACCTTCATGTAACTCACATGCCCTGGCCAGTGCCCACAGCTCAGCTTCCTGAGCTGACATATGTGCGTTCAGAGAGCCCTTTTCCACAACGTCACTTTCCGTCGTGACCGCGTAACCAGTGTGTGGCTTACCGTCTTGGGTGTAGTACCTGGACCCATCGACAAAAAGATTTTTCGCTTCCGGTATTGGCGTTTCCTTCACTGGGCTGATCGCCGCTGACTCCAGTTCCATCAAAGAAATGCAGTTGTGTCCTTTGGAAGAGAGATTAGTAGTGGACAAAGAAGACATGTTAGTAGAAGAGGTGTTAGTATTGTTAGTCGGGTTGCAAAATTCAGCACTGTCGTTGTTGTCCTCCCCCCCTTTCTCGTCTTCCAACACAGGAAGAAGAGAAGCTGGGTTAAGAATAGTGCATCGTTTGATAGAGAGGTTAGTAGGAGTTAGGAGGGCTACCTCGTATTTGGTCAATCTTGCTGCAGAGAGATGTTTAGTTTGGACCTGGTTTAGGATCTCTTGTACCGAGTGCGGAGTGTAGAGTGTGAGGGGTGAATCCAAAACGATGTCACCCACTTTTTGGACAAGGACAGCACAAGCAGCCACTGCCCTCACACAACCCGGGGACCCTTTGATGACTGGGTCCAGAGCGGTCGATAGGTACATGATGGGGCGGTATTTGGTTCCGTGAAGTTGGGTTAGTACTCCGGTTGCATGGCCCTGACTTTCATGACAGAAAAGGTAGAAAGGTAGGTCATAGTTGGGTAGACCTAGGGCTGGTGCTATTGAGAGTTCCTGAGTCAAATCTTGAAGAGTTGACCAGTCGTCATCTGACATTTGAAATGGTGTTTTGGATGTCAGCTCATACAGGGGACCAAGTTTGTCCGAGATGTTGGGGACCCAATCTCTGCAGTAGTTGATAAGGCCGAGGACGGCTCTCAGCTGACGGTGGTTTTTGGGTCTCTTTAGGTCTTGCAATGTCTGCACTCTTTGGGTTGTTAGGTGCCTGGTGCCCTGAGAAATACAATGCCCCAAGAAGATGACTTTTTCCTGGCAGAGTTATAATTTCTCCTTGCTGGCCTTGTTGCCCGTTGACGCCAGATGGTTGAGTAATGAAACAGTATGTTGATAACAATCCTTTTTAGTGGGACAGCAGAGGAGCAAGTCATCAACATACTGTAACAACACCACCTCTGGATTCATTGGGGTCCACTGATCTAACACGATTTTCAGCTTGCAGCTGTATTCCGAGGGACTGGTTACTGCTCCCTGGGGGAGACGGGTCCAGGTAAGTTGTCGGCCCTGGAAGGAGAAGGCAAAAAGGTACTGACACTGGGGATCCAGGGGTACCGAGAAAAACGCGTTTGACAGATCAATGACGGTAAAAAATTTTGCATTGGGTGGTACGGTTGCCAGCAGGGTGTGTGGATTGGGCACCAAAGGGGCATCACTGATGATGATTTTGTTTACCGCTCTCAGGTCATGTACCAGCCGGTAGGTGGTCGGTTGACCCGGTGCTGTCTTTTTTGCTACTGGGAATAATGGTGTGTTACATGGCGACTGGGTTGGGGTGAGGACCTTTATCTGTAGATAATGGTCGATCTGGGTTTTTAGGCTGTCCATTTGAGCTACACTTAAAGGATATTGTGGTAGTTGTGGTAACACGCTTCCTGGTCTGATGTTGACTGCAGTTGGAGGTACCGGCAAGAGACCCACATCATATTTATCTGCTGCCCAAACTTTGGGGTCAACTTCAGCCAATACGTCCAACTCCAGACAATATGTAGCCTCGGTGAGATAAGGTAGGGCCAACAATGTGCACAGTCTTTCTTCCGACAGGGCACTACTCACCACAACACCCGATGGGGTGAACTCAATGACAGCTTGAATGTCTGACAAGATGTCTGCTCCCAAAAGATTGATGGGGACGTCATCTGAGACCAGCACTGACCTGACAGCCTCAGTGTGCAGACCTAACCTGCAATGGAGTGGTTTGGTGGACTGTAGAGACACTGTTTGACCTGTGAGACCTACCGTCGGTGTGTTTGCCCCTGAGAGGGGTACCTTGCCTTGGATGTCCTGTTTTCGCAAGACTGTTCTGGCTGCACCGGTGTCGATGAGGCAAGGGAGGGGATATTTTAATTCCTCGAGAAAAAGATGGATCTGGGCCGACACCGATTTGCCAACTTCCTATGAGGATTCATAGGAGTTACTTGCCATGGTGGTCATAGGGGCGGAGGACTCATCAGGAATGAACTGCCACCGACCTTTAGGTAATTGGGGACAGCTCCTCCTCATGTGCCCCGTTTGGTGGCACTGGAAGCACCTGGGTGGGGGCCTATCCTTCCTGTGACCCAGATCCCTTGGTTTTTCGTGTGGGGTCTGGGACATAAGAACTTTGGCCTTGTCTTGTTTTCTTCTATCCATTTCCCTCTCTATTGCCGCAAGAGTGGAAAGGATAGCAGGGATAGACATCTCATTATATTCGGGTCGGGCCAGAACCAGCCTTTCCCGAATTTTAATATTGATGCCTTCCAAAAATTTGGCCCGCAACAGAATGTGCGTCGCGGTCACCTTTACCCCTTCAGTTGGAGCATCAGGTCCAACTTCCAGATCCGCATCCAGTGCCGTCTGCTTGAGACGGCGCCAGAAGCAGGCGCTTTCCTCATTAGGACCCTGGGTGAGCTTCATCATGTCCGTAGTAGAGGTAGCACCATACATTTCTGGAAGCTTTGCCTTTAGCTGTGTACAGAACTCTTTGCCCCCTGAAGTCATCTCCTCATGCGTGGTTATAGAGCACCCTGCAATCACTGTACTGGCCACTTCCATGCCCACCTTTGCCCGTAGGATCTGTGCACAATCTGACCCGCTCATACCATAGCTGAACTGGTTTTGTCCAAACATTCGAGCAAATCCTCTCGGATTGACTCGATAGTCCGGGAGCTCAGCCAGAATAGTGCGGATCTCTGCCGGGGTGAAGGGGACATGCCAAACTACCTGTTCCCCTAAAGTCCGTTCCCCCCGTGCATTGGGAGGACCTTCAAATTGCTGCACCCTGACTGGATAGGCCTCGGTCCGGGAAGAGTGCAAGGGCTGACCCAGCATCATCGGTGGGCTTAGATTAACCACCTCGCTTACTGCACCTTCAGGTTTGAGGTCCCTCAGATCAGGGTATAGCTGGGGGGCAGGGGTCTGATCAGTGGTTCGTAGCGCTTTGATGCAATCCGCCCTGTTTTTTAACCGGGTGTCTATTCCCCTTGATTCACAGATAGTCTGCAAATCGGTTGTTGAGTAGGCTTCATAGTTGGAAACAGAAGGAGCTGGGGAGAAGCAGGGAGAAGGGAGAGGTAGAGGCAGAGGCTGAGGCATAGAGACAGAAGACACAGAAGGTATGTCAAGAGTGACGTCACTAACAGAAGAGACAGGTGCAGTTATACTTATCTCAGCCACTGTTGGTTGTTGGGGAACCCCAGCAGACCCTGATCCTGCCTGCCTTAGTAGAGTCAGCCCTGAAAGAGCTTCCTCCACCTCTGACACCGGATCTTCCTGTTTTATTCCCTCTGGAGGCCAGGTATACATCACCTGGTTCTTCCGGACAGACACCAGTTTATGTATGCCCTGCTTCCCTAATCGGATTGACCTGTGAAGCCATAGCTGTGCGATCTCTAGTTCTGACGCCTGCATCCGTGGTTCAAATTCAGAGATGAATTTTTCCCACCTCCATGCGTCAAATGTACCTTCCCGGGGAATTTCCCATCTGGTACCCTTCGACCATTTATTCCACCTTTTGAGGGGTTCTGTAGACTTCCCCCCCAAACTCACCTTCATCAGTTGTGCAGCTGTCCTTACCCTGAAGAGGGCTGGTTCCCCCTCTCTCTTCATGGACTGACTACTGCCCATCGTGACTAGTCACTGGTATATATCCCGCGTCCGGGTACCTGTTTACCCCCTGGAGCACTCGGTGGGATCCTACCGAGAGGCCTGATTCCACCACTTTCCCAGCACAGCGTAATTTATGTGATACTTATCGATCACCCGAAGCGCATCAAGTGGCGGTCAGACTGAGAGCACACCTCCCACTCCCACAGCGCAATTTGTGTGATCCTGACCACCCGAAGTGTTTGTGGTAACCAGGCTAAGCGTTATACTTCCCTGGACCGCCCACTCACACAGCGTAATTTATGTGGTTCTCATCACCCACTGTGTTTGGCAGGCCACACCGCACAATGATGAAAGTGGCTTTTCTCTCCCTGCACACAGTAGCTAACACAAGTCAAAACAAAAAGAGGGGTTCTTGGATGTTACTTCGGGGTCACTGGTTGGCCGGAAACCTGCTAACTGACCTTTAGGAAATTTGTGTAAAGAAAAAAACTTTCCTAATACACACAGAAAAACCCTTTTTCAACCTGAAAAACTGTTAAAAAAGGACAAAGTGGATCCTTATGAAAAACACGGGACGTTTCACAGTAAAACAATTACACAGAGTTAAACCGAAAAACTGCGCCAAAAGTAACCTTGTTGCTGACGCAAAAATCACTCCTATCAGCACCGCTAAACGATCCACGTTATACACGCAATCTTTGCTGCAACCACCTAAAACCGTTTACACAAAAAGTCTGCTGGACGCGAAACACGTGACACAGCAGCTTAAAACAAACCCGCTTTACAATAAGGAACTACTTTTAACAGGAAAAACACAAGAAAAACATAATCACTATACAAGAAATCTATGTGCAAAAACCCAGACTACACCGCGCTCATTAAATGTGGAACACGTGAAGGGAAAACTCGCTTAATACACTTTAAATTGGCTGGCAATACGCAAATTTAAAGCTAAAAGCAAACAAATGAAACTGTAAAAAATTTGGATTAAAAACACAATATGGGTCAAATGCATATAGGAAACTTCATGCACATTGCATAGAGATTACTGCACATTTGGTAGCCAACAAAATGGTCACCAAACAAAAGGAGTCCATGTGGTTTAGTCAAGAAAATTACCCCCCACAGGGAAGCACATGGTAACACTAGAATGACCCCCCACAGGGAAGCACATGTTAACACTAGCCTCAAAATTGCCTCTTACATAAAACAGACTTTTAGACAGAACATACACTGGACAATTACACAACAATATGAAGTACACATACAACACAATTTGGGCACAATCACAGAACGGACATAAAACACCAACATATCACACTAACATGCACATGTAACAGAAAGGACCCCCTGCTGCATGCTTGCTGGGAGCAGTAGTACCACAAAACATTGTACAGACCACATAACACAGATCTTACAACAGTTAACAATTAACCTAAGCCTTTCAGCACTGTAATAATTACCTCACGTGGAGGGGGTAAAGCAATCACCACAGTACCTACAACCCACAAATACTTACCTACACTATGTAACAACTTTTACCCACTAAAACATATACCCGTTTAATTTTTGGTTGGAAGATTTTTAAACTTGACCAAATCCAGCCAACCAAACCCACCCGTCTGCTGCTCTCAGCAGAGACAAACCCTCGTCTTTCACCCACAAATCAAGAGTTTAGGACAAAAAATGAGGTCCTTGCCAAGCGGTATTTCTTGTTAGCTAACAGAGAGCGAAATCAGCCACACGAACACGCAAAAAGCGATCCTCTTAATGGCAGAGAGACCTGAAATGTGCCGGCATACTTTTTGCTAGTTCATGATGGCCATTCCCCCCTCGTTCTAGGTTAGCTACGCAAGAATACGCGTTAGTATCCACCAGGCTCGCCAAACTGTCTTGGAAATTCGCTTTAACGAATTTCTCCTTACCGTGAGTACTCGCAGTTGGATGCGCAGAAATCCCCCATAAAGCTGTGCGAATCCCGCTTACCACGACTGCAGCTAAACTACACGATTCCTGCCCATCCAAATACTTTGGTTCTGTTGAATTGTGGGAGAATTGGAGCTCCGTTACCCTAGAATGATCACACGACACTCTAAGGCTGGTTGCAATCCACATAAGGGCTGATTTTAGACCCAGCTCTCTGTTTTATTAAAAATACACACATGCCCCCCACATGAATAAAGTCAATCCCTCCCACCGAACAATGCAATGGGGATTGCCTATACAGAGGATGTACATTCCAATTGGAGCATAGCCTTTGCTATTATCTATCACTGGTCCTCCCCCATGAGTCTTCTGAGGTCAGCAGACTTCCTCCCCTTCCCCCCTATGAGCCATCTGAGGTCATATTTCCTGTCCTACTAGCTTCTATTGGTATGCAAAATTCTCTGCACAAGCACTCCCTAAAAATATCAGTCTGTACCTGGATGGGCCCGATACGATCTTTATTAAAACACATCCATCCGAGATACAGTTCAGATTAGTAATGGGTTGTAAGATATGCATAAGCCTACACACGGAGTTCACACCGCTTGCGCATTGCGTTATGAAGCCCATGTGGTACCATGCTGCTGATATGCGGATACAGGCCCACGGTCTACTGACAGCAGCATTCGCATGGAATGCCGTGGTGGTATACACGCCGGTCTATAAGCGCAGATCTGCCATCTCATCCATTACCAAGCTGAGTACTGTAATACATACATTGTACATGGCATGGCCCAATTGCAGCCTTCAGAGCTTTAATTAAGCCACACGAGAGACATATGAATAACACGAATATATGACACATTTAAAGTTCGACCAACAATACAAAATTTCCATGACACTTCTCCTTCTTCTCATCCTTCTCCTTCTTCTCATCCTTCTTCTCATCCTTCTCCTTCTTCTCATCCTTCTTCTCGTCCTTCTCCTTCTTCTCATCCTTCTCCTTCTTCTCATCCTTCTTCTCATCCTTCTCCTTCTTCTCATCCTTCTTCTCATCCTTCTCATCCTTCTTCTCATCCTTCTCCTTCTTCTCATCCTTCTTCTCATCCTTCTCCTTCTTCTCATCCTTCTTCTCATCCTTCTTCTCATCCTTCTCCTTCTTCTCATCCTTCTCCTTCTTCTCATCCTTCTCCTTCTCCTTCTTCTCATCCTTCTTCTTCTTCTCATCCTTCTCCTTCTTCTCATCCTTCTCCTTCTTCTCATCCTTCTCCTTCTTCTCATCCTTCTCCTTCTCCTTCTTCTCATCCTTCTTCTCATCCTTCTCCTTCTTCTCATCCTTCTCCTTCTTCTCATCCTTCTTCTCATCCTTCTCCTTCTTCTCATCCTTCTCCTTCTTCTCATCCTTCTCCTTCTTCTCATCCTTCTTCTCATCCTTCTCCTTCTTCTCATCCTTCTTCTCATCCTTCTCTTTCTTCTCATCCTTCTCCTTCTTCTCATCCTTCTCCTTCTCCTTCTTCTCATCCTTCTCCTTCTTCTCATCCTTCTCCTTCTTCTCATCCTTCTCCATCTCCTTCTTCTCATCCTTCTCCTTCTTCTCATCCTTCTCCTTCTTCTCATCCTTCTCCTTCTTCTCATCCTTCTCCTTCTCCTTCTTCTCATCCTTCTCCTTCTTCTCATCCTTCTTCTCATCCTTCTCCTTCTTCTCATCCTTCTTCTCATCCTTCTCCTTCTTCTCATCCTTCTCCTTCTTCTCATCCTTCTCCTTCTTCTCATTCTTCTCCTTCTTCTCATCCTTCTTCTCATCCTTCTCCTTCTTCTCATCCTTCTTCTCATCCTTCTTCTCATCCTTCTCCTTCTTCTCATCCTTCTCCTTCTTCTCATCCTTCTCCTTCTCCTTCTTCTCATCCTTCTCCTTCTTCTCATCCTTCTCCTTCTCCTTCTTCTCATCCTTCTCCTTCTCCTTCTGCGGTTGAAACATTGTATCTATTTGTTTCCATAAATGGATCCATTTATGGAAACAAATAGATACAATGTTTCAACCGCTGTATGGAGTGAATGTCACAGAACTGTCAGAAATAGACAGAAACTGTCACAGAACTTTCCTTCTTCTCATCCTTCTCCTTCTTCTCATCCTTCTTCTCATCCTTCTTCTCATCCTTCTCCTTCTTCTCATCCTTCTCCTTCTTCTCATCCTTCTCCTTCTTCTCATCCTTCTTCTCATCCTTCTCCTTCTTCTCATCCTTCTTCTCATCCTTCTCCTTCTTCTCATCCTTCTTCTCATCCTTCTCCTTCTTCTCATCCTTCTTCTCATCCTTCTCCTTCTTCTCATCCTTCTCCTTCTTCTCATCCTTCTTCTCATCTTTCTCCTTCTTCTCATCCTTCTTCTCATCCTTCTCCTCCTTCTCATCCTTCTTCTCATCCTTCTTCTCATCCTTCTCCTTCTTCTCATCCTTCTCCTTCTTCTCATCCTTCTTCTCATCCTTCTCCTTCTTCTCATCCTTCCCTTCTTCTCATCCTTCCCTTCTTCTCATCCTTCTTCTCATCCTTCTCCTTCTTCTCATCCTTCTTCTCATCCTTCTCCTTCTTCTCATCCTTCTCCTTCTTCTCATCCTTCTTCTCATCCTTCTCCTTCTTCTCATCCTTCTTCTCATCCTTCTCCTTCTTCTCATCCTTCTTCTCATCCTTCTTCTCATCCTTCTTCTCATCCTTCTCCTTCTTCTCATCCTTCTTCTCATCCTTCTCCTTCTTCTCATCCTTCTTCTCATCCTTCTTCTCATCCTTCTTCTCATCCTTCTCCTTCTTCTCATCCTTCTCCTTCTTCTCATCCTTCTCCTTCTCCTTCTTCTCATCCTTCTCCTTGTTCTCATCCTTCTTCTCATCCTTCTCCTTCTTCTCATCCTTCTTCTCATCCTTCTCCTTCTTCTCATCCTTCTCCTTCTTCTCATCCTTCTCCTTCTCCTTCTTCTCATCCTTCTCCTTCTTCTCATCCTTCTCCTTCTTCTCATCCTTCTCCTTCTCCTTCTTCTCATCCTTCTCCTTCTTCTCATCCTTCTTCTCATCCTTCTCCTTCTTCTCATCCTTCTTCTCATCCTTCTCCTTCTTCTCATCCTTCTTCTCATCCTTCTCCTTCTTCTCATCCTTCTCCTTCTTCTCATCCTTCTTCTCATCCTTCTCCTTCTTCTCATCCTTCTTCTCATCCTTCTCCTTCTTCTCATCCTTCTCCTTCTTCTCATCCTTCTCCTTCTCCTTCTTCTCATCCTTCTCCTTCTTCTCATCCTTCTCCTTCTTCTCATCCTTCTCCTTCTTCTCATCCTTCTTCTCATCCTTCTCCTTCTTCTCATCCTTCTTCTCATCCTTCTCCTTCTTCTCATCCTTCTCCTTCTTCTCATCCTTCTTCTCATCCTTCTCCTTCTTCTCATCCTTCTTCTCATCCTTCTCCTTCTTCTCATCCTTCTTCTCATCCTTCTTCTCATCCTTCTCCTTCTTCTCATCCTTCTCCTTCTTCTCATCCTTCTCCTTCTCCTTCTTCTCATCCTTTTCCTTCTTCTCATCCTTCTTCTCATCCTTCTCCTTCTTCTCATCCTTCTCCTTCTTCTCATCCTTCTTCTCATCCTTCTCCTTCTTCTCATCCTTCTTCTCATCCTTCTCCTCCTTCTCATCCTTCTTCTCATCCTTCTTCTCATCCTTCTCCTTCTTCTCATCCTTCTCCTTCTTCTCATCCTTCTCCTTCTTCTCATCCTTCTCCTTCTTCTCATCCTTCTTCTCATCCTTCTCCTTCTTCTCATCCTTCTTCTCATCCTTCTCCTTCTTCTCATCCTTCTTCTCATCCTTCTCCTTCTTCTCATCCTTCTCCTTCTTCTCATCCTTCTTCTCATCCTTCTCCTTCTTCTCATCCTTCTTCTCATCCTTCTCCTTCTTCTCATCCTTCTCCTTCTTCTCATCCTTCTCCTTCTCCTTCTTCTCATCCTTCTCCTTCTTCTCATCCTTCTCCTTCTTCTCATCCTTCTCCTTCTTCTCATCCTTCTTCTCATCCTTCTCCTTCTTCTCATCCTTCTTCTCATCCTTCTCCTTCTTCTCATTCCTTCTCCTTCTTCTCATCCTTCTTCTCATCCTTCTCCTTCTTCTCATCCTTCTTCTCATCCTTCTCCTTCTTCTCATCCTTCTTCTCATCCTTCTTCTCATTCTTCTCCTTCTTCTCATCCTTCTCCTTCTTCTCATCCTTCTCCTTCTTCTCATCCTTCTCCTTCTCCTTCTTCTCATCCTTCTCCTTCTTCTCATCCTTCTCCTTCTTCGCATCCTTCTCCTTCTTCTCATCCTTCTCCTTCTTCTCATCCTTCTCCTTCTTCTCATCCTTCTTCTCATCCTTCTCCTTCTTCTCATCCTTCTTCTCATCCTTCTCCTTCTTCTCATCCTTCTCCTTCTTCTCATCCTTCTTCTCATCCTTCTCCTTCTTCTCATCCTTCTTCTCATCCTTCTCCTTCTTCTCATCCTTCTTCTCATCCTTCTTCTCATCCTTCTCCTTCTTCTCATCCTTCTCCTTCTCCTTCTTCTCATCCTTCTCCTTCTTCTCATCCTTCTCCTTCTCCTTCTTCTCATCCTTCTCCTTCTTCTCATCCTTCTCCTTCTTCTCATCCTTCTTCTCATCCTTCTCCTTCTTCTCATCCTTCTTCTCGTCCTTCTCCTTCTTCTCATCCTTCTCCTTCTTCTCATCCTTCTCCTTCTTCTCATCCTTCTTCTCATCCTTCTCCTTCTTCTCATCCTTATTCTCATCCTTCTCCTTCTTCTCATCCTTATTCTCATCCTTCTTCTCATCCTTCTCCTTCTTCTCATCCTTCTCCTTCTCCTTCTTCTCATCCTTCTTCTTCTTCTCATCCTTCTCCTTCTTCTCATCCTTCTCCTTCTTCTCATCCTTCTCCTTCTCCTTCTTCTCATCCTTCTCCTTCTTCTCATCCTTCTCCTTCTTCTCATCCTTCTTCTCATCCTTCTCCTTCTTCTCATCCTTCTCCTTCTTCTCATCCTTCTTCTCATCCTTCTCCTTCTTCTCATCCTTCTTCTCATCCTTCTCCTTCTTCTCATCCTTCTCCTTCTTCTCATCCTTCTCCTTCTCCTTCTTCTCATCCTTCTCCTTCTTCTCATCCTTCTCCTTCTTCTCATCCTTCTCCTTCTCCTTCTTCTCATCCTTCTCCTTCTTCTCATCCTTCTCCTTCTTCTCATCCTTCTCCTTCTTCTCATCCTTCTCCTTCTCCTTCTTCTCATCCTTCTCCTTCTTCTCATCCTTCTTCTCATCCTTCTCCTTCTTCTCATCCTTCTTCTCATCCTTCTCCTTCTTCTCATCCTTCTCCTTCTTCTCATCCTTCTCCTTCTTCTCATCCTTCTTCTCATCCTTCTCCTTCTTCTCATCCTTCTTCTCATCCTTCTTCTCATCCTTCTCCTTCTTCTCATCCTTCTCCTTCTTCTCATCCTTCTCCTTCTCCTTCTTCTCATCCTTCTCCTTCTTCTCATCCTTCTCCTTCTCCTTCTTCTCATCCTTCTCCTTCTCCTTCTCCTTCTGCGGTTGAAACATTGTATCTATTTGTTTCCATAAATGGATCCATTTATGGAAACAAATAGATACAATGTTTCAACCGCTGTATGGAGTGAATGTCACAGAACTGTCAGAAATAGACAGAAACTGTCACAGAACTGTACTTCTTCTCATCCTTCTCCTTCTTCTCATCCTTCTTCTCATCCTTCTCCTTCTTCTCATCCTTCTCCTTCTTCTCATCCTTCTCCTTCTTCTCATCCTTCTTCTCATCCTTCTCCTTCTTCTCATCCTTCTTCTCATCCTTCTCCTTCTTCTCATCCTTCTTCTCATCCTTCTCCTTCTTCTCATCCTTCTTCTCATCCTTCTCCTTCTTCTCATCCTTCTCCTTCTTCTCATCCTTCTTCTCATCCTTCTCCTTCTTCTCATCCTTCCCTTCTTCTCATCCTTCCCTTCTTCTCATCCTTCTTCTCATCCTTCTCCTTCTTCTCATCCTTCTTCTCATTCTTCTCCTTCTTCTCATCCTTCTCCTTCTTCTCATCCTTCTTCTCATCCTTCTCCTTCTTCTCATCCTTCTTCTCATCCTTCTCCTTCTTCTCATCCTTCTTCTCATCCTTCTTCTCATCCTTCTTCTCATCCTTCTCCTTCTTCTCATCCTTCTTCTCATCCTTCTCCTTCTTCTCATCCTTCTTCTCATCCTTCTTCTCATCCTTCTCCTTCTTCTCATCCTTCTCCTTCTTCTCATCCTTCTCCTTCTTCTCATCCTTCTCCTTCTCCTTCTTCTCATCCTTCTCCTTGTTCTCATCCTTCTTCTCATCCTTCTCCTTCTTCTCATCCTTCTTCTCATCCTTCTCCTTCTTCTCATCCTGCTTCTCATCCTTCTTCTCATCCTTCTCCTTCTTCTCATCCTTCTCCTTCTTCTCATCCTTCTCCTTCTCCTTCTTCTCATCCTTCTCCTTCTTCTCATCCTTCTCCTTCTTCTCATCCTTCTCCTTCTCCTTCTTCTCATCCTTCTCCTTCTTCTCATCCTTCTTCTCATCCTTCTCCTTCTTCTCATCCTTCTTCTCATCCTTCTCCTTCTTCTCATCCTTCTTCTCATCCTTCTCCTTCTTCTCATCCTTCTCCTTCTTCTCATCCTTCTTCTCATCCTTCTCCTTCTTCTCATCCTTCTTCTCATCCTTCTCCTTCTTCTCATCCTTCTCCTTCTTCTCATCCTTCTCCTTCTCCTTCTTCTCATCCTTCTCCTTCTTCTCATCCTTCTCCTTCTCCTTCTTCTCATCCTTCTCCTTCTTCTCATCCTTCTTCTCATCCTTCTCCTTCTTCTCATCCTTCTTCTCATCCTTCTCCTTCTTCTCATCCTTCTCCTTCTTCTCATCCTTCTTCTCATCCTTCTCCTTCTTCTCATCCTTCTTCTCATCCTTCTCCTTCTTCTCATCCTTCTTCTCATCCTTCTCCTTCTTCTCATCCTTCTCCTTCTTCTCATCCTTCTCCTTCTCCTTCTTCTCATCCTTCTCCTTCTTCTCATCCTTCTCCTTCTCCTTCTTCTCATCCTTCTCCTTCTCCTTCTGCGGTTGAAACATTGTATCTATTTATTTCCATAAATGGATCCATTTATGAAAACAAATAGATACAATGTTTCAACCGCTGTATGGAGTGAATGTCACAGAACTGTCAGAAATAGACAGAAACTGTCACAGAACTGTACCTTCTCTCATACTTCTCCTTCTTCTCATCCTTCTTTTTATCCTTCTCCTTCTTCTCATCCTTCTCCTTCTTCTCATCCTTCTCCTACTTCTCATCCTTCTTCTCATCCTTCTCCTTCTTCTCATCCTTCTTCTCATCCTTCTCCTTCTTCTCATCCTTCTTCTCATCCTTCTCCTTCTTCTCATCCTTCTTCTCATCCTTCTCCTTCTTCTCATCCTTCTCCTTCTTCTCATCCTTCTTCTCATCTTTCTCCTTCTTCTCATCCTTCTTCTCATCCTTCTCCTCCTTCTCATCCTTCTTCTCATCCTTCTTCTCATCCTTCTCCTTCTTCTCATCCTTCTCCTTCTTCTCATCCTTCTCCTTCTTCTCATCCTTCTCCTTCTTCTCATCCTTCCCTTCTTCTCATCCTTCCCTTCTTCTCATCCTTCTTCTCATCCTTCTCCTTCTTCTCATCCTTCTTCTCATTCTTCTCCTTCTTCTCATCCTTCTCCTTCTTCTCATCCTTCTTCTCATCCTTCTCCTTCTTCTCATCCTTCTTCTCATCCTTCTCCTTCTTCTCATCCTGCTTCTCATCTTTCTTCTCATCCTTCTCCTTCTTCTCATCCTTCTCCTTCTTCTCATCCTTCTCCTTCTCCTTCTTCTCATCCTTCTCCTTCTTCTCATCCTTCTCCTTCTTCTCATCCTTCTCCTTCTCCTTCTTCTCTTCCTTCTCCTTCTTCTCATCCTTCTTCTCATCCTTCTCCTTCTTCTCATCCTTCTTCTCATCCTTCTCCTTCTTCTCATCCTTCTTCTCATCCTTCTCCTTCTTCTCATCCTTCTCCTTCTTCTCATCCTTCTTCTCATCCTTCTCCTTCTTCTCATCCTTCTTCTCATCCTTCTCCTTCTTCTCATCCTTCTCCTTCTTCTCATCCTTCTCCTTCTTCTCATCCTTCTCCTTCTTCTCATCCTTCTCCTTCTCCTTCTTCTCATCCTTCTCCTTCTTCTCATCCTTCTTCTCATCCTTCTCCTTCTTCTCATCCTTCTTCTCGTCCTTCTCCTTCTTCTCATCCTTCTCCTTCTTCTCATCCTTCTTCTCATCCTTCTCCTTCTTCTCATCCTTATTCTCATCCTTCTCCTTCTTCTCATCCTTATTCTCATCCTTCTTCTCATCCTTCTCCTTCTTCTCATCCTTCTCCTTCTCCTTCTTCTCATCCTTCTTCTTCTTCTCATCCTTCTCCTTCTTCTCATCCTTCTCCTTCTTCTCATCCTTCTCCTTCTCCTTCTTCTCATCCTTCTCCTTCTTCTCATCCTTCTCCTTCTTCTCATCCTTCTTCTCATCCTTCTCCTTCTTCTCATCCTTCTCCTTCTTCTCATCCTTCTTCTCATCCTTCTCCTTCTTCTCATCCTTCTTCTCATCCTTCTCCTTCTTCTCATCCTTCTCCTTCTTCTCATCCTTCTCCTTCTCCTTCTTCTCATCCTTCTCCTTCTTCTCATCCTTCTCCTTCTTCTCATCCTTCTCCTTCTCCTTCTTCTCATCCTTCTCCTTCTTCTCATCCTTCTCCTTCTTCTCATCCTTCTCCTTCTTCTCATCCTTCTCCTTCTCCTTCTTCTCATCCTTCTCCTTCTTCTCATCCTTCTTCTCATCCTTCTCCTTCTTCTCATCCTTCTTCTCATCCTTCTCCTTCTTCTCATCCTTCTCCTTCTTCTCATCCTTCTCCTTCTTCTCATCCTTCTTCTCATCCTTCTCCTTCTTCTCATCCTTCTTCTCATCCTTCTTCTCATCCTTCTCCTTCTTCTCATCCTTCTCCTTCTTCTCATCCTTCTCCTTCTCCTTCTTCTCATCCTTTCTCCTTCTTCTCATCCTTCTCCTTCTCCTTCTTCTCATCCTTCTCCTTCTCCTTCTCCTTCTGCGGTTGAAACATTGTATCTATTTGTTTCCATAAATGGATCCATTTATGGAAACAAATAGATACAATGTTTCAACCGCTGTATGGAGTGAATGTCACAGAACTGTCAGAAATAGACAGAAACTGTCACAGAACTGTACTTCTTCTCATCCTTCTCCTTCTTCTCATCCTTCTTCTCATCCTTCTCCTTCTTCTCATCCTTCTCCTTCTTCTCATCCTTCTCCTTCTTCTCATCCTTCTTCTCATCCTTCTCCTTCTTCTCATCCTTCTTCTCATCCTTCTCCTTCTTCTCATCCTTCTTCTCATCCTTCTCCTTCTTCTCATCCTTCTTCTCATCCTTCTCCTTCTTCTCATCCTTCTCCTTCTTCTCATCCTTCTTCTCATCCTTCTCCTTCTTCTCATCCTTCCCTTCTTCTCATCCTTCCCTTCTTCTCATCCTTCTTCTCATCCTTCTCCTTCTTCTCATCCTTCTTCTCATTCTTCTCCTTCTTCTCATCCTTCTCCTTCTTCTCATCCTTCTTCTCATCCTTCTCCTTCTTCTCATCCTTCTTCTCATCCTTCTCCTTCTTCTCATCCTTCTTCTCATCCTTCTTCTCATCCTTCTTCTCATCCTTCTCCTTCTTCTCATCCTTCTTCTCATCCTTCTCCTTCTTCTCATCCTTCTTCTCATCCTTCTTCTCATCCTTCTCCTTCTTCTCATCCTTCTCCTTCTTCTCATCCTTCTCCTTCTTCTCATCCTTCTCCTTCTCCTTCTTCTCATCCTTCTCCTTGTTCTCATCCTTCTTCTCATCCTTCTCCTTCTTCTCATCCTTCTTCTCATCCTTCTCCTTCTTCTCATCCTGCTTCTCATCCTTCTTCTCATCCTTCTCCTTCTTCTCATCCTTCTCCTTCTTCTCATCCTTCTCCTTCTCCTTCTTCTCATCCTTCTCCTTCTTCTCATCCTTCTCCTTCTTCTCATCCTTCTCCTTCTTCTCATCCTTCTCCTTCTTCTCATCCTTCTTCTCATCCTTCTCCTTCTTCTCATCCTTCTTCTCATCCTTCTCCTTCTTCTCATCCTTCTTCTCATCCTTCTCCTTCTTCTCATCCTTCTCCTTCTTCTCATCCTTCTTCTCATCCTTCTCCTTCTTCTCATCCTTCTTCTCATCCTTCTCCTTCTTCTCATCCTTCTCCTTCTTCTCATCCTTCTCCTTCTCCTTCTTCTCATCCTTCTCCTTCTTCTCATCCTTCTCCTTCTCCTTCTTCTCATCCTTCTCCTTCTTCTCATCCTTCTTCTCATCCTTCTCCTTCTTCTCATCCTTCTTCTCATCCTTCTCCTTCTTCTCATCCTTCTCCTTCTTCTCATCCTTCTTCTCATCCTTCTCCTTCTTCTCATCCTTCTTCTCATCCTTCTCCTTTTCTCATCCTTCTTCTCATCCTTCTCCTTCTTCTCATCCTTCTCCTTCTTCTCATCCTTCTCCTTCTCCTTCTTCTCATCCTTCTCCTTCTTCTCATCCTTCTCCTTCTCCTTCTTCTCATCCTTCTCCTTCTCCTTCTGCGGTTGAAACATTGTATCTATTTATTTCCATAAATGGATCCATTTATGAAAACAAATAGATACAATGTTTCAACCGCTGTATGGAGTGAATGTCACAGAACTGTCAGAAATAGACAGAAACTGTCACAGAACTGTACCTTCTCTCATACTTCTCCTTCTTCTCATCCTTCTTCTCATCCTTCTCCTTCTTCTCATCCTTCTCCTTC
This sequence comes from Staurois parvus, assembly GCF_062004578.1. Lineage (NCBI taxonomy): Eukaryota > Metazoa > Chordata > Amphibia > Anura > Ranidae > Staurois > Staurois parvus. Next base: position 900,304 of record NW_028317868.1, on the reverse strand, counting down.
TTCTCATCCTTCTCCTACTTCTCATCCTTCTTCTCATCCTTCTCCTTCTTCTCATCCTTCTTCTCATCCTTCTCCTTCTTCTCATCCTTCTTCTCATCCTTCTCCTTCTTCTCATCCTTCTTCTCATCCTTCTCCTTCTTCTCATCCTTCTCCTTCTTCTCATCCTTCTTCTCATCTTTCTCCTTCTTCTCATCCTTCTTCTCATCCTTCTCCTCCTTCTCATCCTTCTTCTCATCCTTCTTCTCATCCTTCTCCTTCTTCTCATCCTTCTCCTTCTTCTCATCCTTCTCCTTCTTCTCATCCT